>NC_079513.1:18130340-18140340 GCF_000801105.2 Raphanus sativus | reverse complement strand
TAAAAGACAAGGAACTTATTAAATCACATTTCACAAGTGGGTCTTGTATTATATGTTTGCTCGCTTTTGTTTTTGGGACCATATAAGTTTTCAATTTTCATTTTCCAGAATTATAAATATCCCACATTTTCGATTAATCATTAACGTTTTCTGATTCTCGACAGCTTCTTGAATTAGAAATTTTCATTTTCTACATATATAATTTTCACAAAGGCCCCTACTCTTAATATAAATTAATAAAACATATCTGATTCATCTTTCCAAAAAGGCACATAGTTTAGTTGAATAACCAGATGAGCATGGAATAAGATATTTGTATAAATTAGGCCTAAACACTTATAATTGAACCAGAAATCTGAATCTTACTAAAAAGTAAACTTATCTAATATAATTCTCAGAAAATACATGAATGGGACTTAAGAGCCAAATACTTCAAATATTAAGTAATAGTGTAATACTAGAACTATACCACAATTGGGATTAATATACACCTTTTAACCCAGATTTTAATAATAATTTAAATATTTTAGTGTATTTTGAAGAAGTTATATAATTTTAAATTGTTTTTTATTATCCAGACACTTTTGAATATTTGCATATTTGGGTAGTTTAGAGGGTTTCTACCATGTTTAGAGTAATTTAGGTATTATAAAAATTAAAACACTTGAATAAAACTTGTGAATATAATAAGAAAAATCTAAATAAAAATCGTTCCAAACCCGAACATATAGTACAAATTACATCTTTAATGGGTAAACACAGGTTTATTCAAACTTTTATTATGTATGTGTTGAACTTTGTTTTCCACACCGGTCACAAATAAAATAAAATAAAATCTATCTTGGTAAAAATGTTAATTAAGAAATAAAGAGATCAAGCTGTCAAACATGAATAACTATAAGGATCATCAAGTAATATTGCAAGTTTCAAGAAAAAGAAAAATAAAACGATTTTAACAATAATAAAACTGTGTAGGTGGAGGAGAATCACAATATTTTCCAGAGAGAAGATCACGGAAACCGATGAAGATTCTCTATCTCCAGATGGTACATTCGAAAGAGAGATCTTTAAGAAAGCTTAAAACATGGAGACTTTGAATTTTCTTTAAATTCCCACGCAAGAAAGATCCTGTTTCATCTCAGATTCACTCTCCCTTCAATTTAGCTAGAGGAAAATGTGTAGTAACATAAGCAGTGGAAGCTATGGAGGAGACAGAGACTTACAAAAACAAGATGAGTACTTTGGTTCTTGTCCGAAAAAACAGAAGAAAGATAAAGTACGACGAAGAGGACCAGGTGTAGCCGAGCTCGAGAAGATCCGTTTAGAAGAAGAGAACAAATCTCCTTCTCTTGTAACTCAACATTCTTCTTCTTCTTCTTTATCATTACCAAGAACCGAGCACACTCTCTTTCTTCCTCCTCCTCCTCCTCCTCCTACACAGCTTCCTTCGCCGTTATTTTACACCACTATTCCCATTTTCCGGCCACCACCTGCGACGGTGATGCCTCCAAACTTTGCTTTGCCGCTGTGGTCTTACTTTGCGAACGGATCTTTCCCTATGGATATGATTCCTCCGGCGCCTGTTTTTCAGAGGAAGCAGTATTGTCTGAATGATCAGACGGTAAAAACAGAGAAAGAGTGAACATGACTAATCACTCTGTAGTTTTGTAATGACACGAGCATAAGTTTACAAAACAATTTTTTTTTAATGCCTCATGATCTTGCAGATGAATCTTGCGAACCCATCTCCAGGACGAGGAGGATTATACCAGTTCATAGAGCCCCCTTCAAACCAAAGATCTTGCGTCGATAATGTCTCTCAGTTTCTGGAAGAAAAACAAAAGGCATGTTTGTTTTATTATCTTCCATATATGATATAGTTAGATTTGCTTGTACGTTTTCTAACGTTCTTGATTTGTTTCTTTCATCTCTCCATATATAGATGGTCATGAGTGCGAAGAGGCCATGGAATTTTCTCACAGACACCACCACGAAAGCTAGCGTTGGACCAACCTCAAGGTTTCTTTCTTTGTGTATTTATTATATCTTGGATTCAATTATTTTCTTGATTTACCAAAACCCTAATCTTGATGCATGTGTTAAAGGGAGTCGAAACATAACCGGTTGTTGGATATGAGATTGACAAGTCCGGTTCAAAATTCCGGTACAACGATTTGCAACCCTATCTCCGTTGATTCACCTGCCTCCATTACACGTGATTTTAACGTACAGGTAAACTAGATATCTTCCTATTTGCTATGAATGCATGCCTTGATTTGCTGAAGTTGCTTACTCTATTTCATCAAATCATTTTTGACTTTAGTGTGAACAACAACAACAACAACAACAACAAGGCTTTGATGAGAATATGCAATTGAGAAGTAAGAAGACTTTCTATAGCTTCATACCCTCTAATGATCAGAGCAACGTTGACCAAGAACAACTAGCCTGTGAGCCACATGAATCTTCCACTGATCATGGAATCGATCTCAGCCTCAAGTTATAGAGCTTCTAGCAATAACAACAACAAAATATATTCTGTCTTATGTAACTTTTGATACATTAATTAACTTCCATGCTACTAGGTTTTTGTGCTTCTTCAATCTCCAAAAGACAAATTAAGATATTAACTAGAGGTTTGTTTGTAACACTGAAAAGTCTTCGTTTTAGTTCCTAATTAAAATACTATTGTTGCTAACAATTGTATGAAACAGAACAAAACAAACTGTTTGCTGACTCACAATACAGAACAGAAAACAAAATGTAACATATTGTTTCTTAAAATATTGATTTTAGCTATCTATTTCGGTGTATCGAAAAAAAAAAGCTATCTATTTCTTATAAGTAAAAGCCTCTGCAAATGCTTATGAACTTGTGATGTGAGCTCAAACCTCACACCATGTTCCAACCATAAGTTTAAGGGAAAAAAAACAAGAAGCTTAATGAAAGAGAGTGTTACAAAAGAAAAACTTAATGAAAGAGAACATGGTTTTTATTAAGCTCTCATCAACATTTTGAAAATGGAAAAACAGTTGACTAGAAATTGATAAACTCAGTCTGATCAGAGGCTTTAGTTCTGACCCCTCAAATGATAGTGGACATAGATTAGAACAAGAGAGGAGATATACATAGCAAATGCCAATACACAAATCCAGAACGGGTAAGTAGATCTCACATAAGCCGGCAGGCCAATTGCAAGGCCAACAGCCACAGCAAGAAGAGCTTCTGTTGAGTAATCCCATTTCAATCCTTTGGTGTATACAATGGCCAATACTATCGACATTCCCATGAGATTGTTCATTGTAACATCCTTATAGATCTGCATCAAAACCCAGTTTCTCATCAATGAAATGTGTCAGAAGAAGCGTGGCAAAAAAGAGAAAGTTAACTTACCTCAGAGAATTTCTCAGATGCGATTCTTGCCTTGTCTTTCTTTCTACAGAAATGAGCAGATAACGTGTTCTTCAAGTTTCTAACCAAAGGGATCACTGCAAATATAGAGTAGAAAGAAGGAACTCCAGCTGTAACCGACAAGAGATTAATGTTGATCATAAATGGTTTAGCAAGAAACAGGACCATTAGCATCCCACCAACGACTTTAATCACTGCTCTTAAGGTTCTCAAAGAGAGCAATTTAGCAACAAGGGTTTGCTTTGGCATTTCCAGCTTTAATACGCTAGATTCCTCGCCTTGAGACAGATTCTTGACATGCACGGAATCTGATGCTGTTCTGTAAATGCATGTGTTGCCCCCCTGTCTTGGAGTATCTGGGTTATCGAACTTGTATTGATTCAGTAGTTTCATCACCCCTTCCTCGAACTCGTTCTCGTCTAACTCACCATCTTTGTCTTTGTCAAAGTCAACAAGTAAAGTGTTTGCGAGCTCATTGATGTCACATTTCATTCTTCCATACACTCCAAACTCTACGGTTAAGTCTTTAAGCTCCGAGATTTGAATCTTCCCATCTTTGTTCCTGTCGATTTTATCAAACAAACTACACAAGAAAAAAAAAACTGCTAAACTTGCAATACAAGAAAACATAACATAACAAAATCTACATAGTTTCTTGATTCAGAACAGAATAAAACCTTTTCAAGCTCTCTTTACTTAGTTGCCCATCTCTTATAAGGCTTTGAGGCGAAAAGGTCTGCAAATGCTTATGAACTTCCGACATGAGCTCAAACTTGGCGTGATCTAAGCTCTTCTTTTGGTCTGCCGTATCAAAATACTGCGAGTTTCCACAAAAAAATGAACAAGATTGACCGTTCAGACAACAGAGCAAAAGATTTTTTCAGGATATAGTTTTGATCACTTCTTGTTCCAGAGATCTCATACCGAGTAAACAAAGTAGACAACGGTTGAAGAACAGGAGATTATGAGACTGATCAACATAGTGATGTCACTCCAAGATTGTGCATCAAGTAAATCAGGCAGTGTCACCATGAGAAATGGAGCTAGAGTGAGAAGCATAATCCCTGCAGCTTTCTTGTTCTTAGGATCCGCATCTACGCTTGCTTCTGCATTGAGATAAAACGAAGGAATCTTTTATTTTCTCAGTCCATCTCCAATACTTTTTTTCTTTTCAAAAATAGAATAAATTTATAGTGAAGTTATGTTATATTCCAATAGTACACTATTTTAAAATTGTAAAAATAAAGTGATAAAAAATTACTCTACCCCCATTTTTAACATATTTTAGATTTAAAAATAGAGTAGAGCGGTACTGAAATATTTTTACTTCAGACTCCAATTTAGAGTAAAAAGTAGAGTGGAGTTGGAGATGCTATAAAACATACGCACCAACTACGTTTTTCAGTATCTTCTTCCTGGAAGACCCTCTTCTTGGATTCTTTGTATCCTATATATATAAACAGATTATATTCACTGGAATAAGTAAGATCTGGTTAATAATATAATACTAAATGACTGGAACAAAAGAATATGATCTTACAGAGGTTGTTCTTTTGATTGATCCTCTTGGGGTTGACTGGCCTGAACTAGGACTAGTCAAACCAAAGACAACACAAGCTCCCCATTGCATTGTTAGAGCAAAAACCGTGTGCCCTACAGTAACCCCAACGTTGTTACCCACAATCGCAAGTGCACCATCGTGTGACGCTGATAGTGCAGGCGCTAAGATCAACAATCATAAAAAGGTTTCAGACACAAAACCAGTGTTGAACATGAAGTATAATACTATAAATAAGTTTCAGGTGACAGAACCAGAGAACAAGGGGAATCTTACAGAGCATAAGGACAATTCTTGGGAACATTGTAAGAAGAGGGAAGACGATACCACCATAGAAACCGACCTCGAAGATTACAAAGAGTTTTGATCTTCCTTCAGACAAGAAATAGTCACCAATGACCAAGAGACACCCAAAAGAGAAAACTTGGAAGGCATAACCTCCAATATTGTCTGCACATGGAAGAAACCCGTAGACATGAAGGCAAGCTGCCTTAGAGACGTTCTTTGGAGGATCTAGAGTGAGAAACTCGTAATCCGGGGCGCCATGGATGCCATCAGAGATCAAGATAGGGTCATTTAGAGGGAGAGGACTTAGGACACGGGAGCTCACACCAGAGATGGTCAAAGCTACAGATATTAAGAATAGTAATAGAGTTGAAGGGCAGTGTGGATGGATAGGTCTCCTCTTAAGTGTGGATGTTTGCATATGAGCTGATTTATTGTGAAAAGAAAAGATAACTTATAACCTCAAATTGTGAACGGTTTTCTGCTTTGGGTTTATTAAGTGACTAAGGTTGAAGAGAAAAGAAAAGAACAGAGAAGAACAACAAACTCAACTTCAGAACTTATAACTGTTCTTACTAAGGTTTTGTGCGTATGATACTAGATCTACAGACTACAGTACTTATACAACAATTTATAAAACGTATGGATTTCATTACTTACTAAAATAAAATTTCTTGCGATCAACGTATAAATAATAAAATGTTAAAACATTAATTTATAGTAGAAAAACACTTAAACAACATGTATTGAATGGTGACAAGAAAAATATTATAGTAGATTTTAGACTTTAGTTGCCAGTTCACATTTCTGCGTGCACGTGGTTCATCTTTTCCATGCACCATGGCCAAGAGAGCACGTGAATTTGAGCTCTCTCGTTTAATTTGCTGGTGTTTTCAACGTTACGTTAATAGAATTCGTGGAATTTCTGACTTTTTTTTAACAAGGTTAGTGACATTAATATTGAATCTCGTCACTCGCTGTCAGTTATTTTAATATGGACAAGATTTACGCAGCTCATTTCTCAAAAAAAAAAAGATTTAGACAGATCATGAATAGTTGCTATACCCAGAAAATTAGCTAGTTTATGCTCTCTTTCCTCTTACATATTTTACTATCTGCGTTGGCAATTTCGATGCGACATCATCGAAACCTTGAAATCCGGAGCTGAACCAATTTGACGCCATCGAGCTTAAAATTAAAAAAGACTATTGTGCACTTCATTCGAGTCTTATATAATTGGACTCTGTCCAAGTTGTTATAGATTACATTAATACATGAGAACTTGAATCTCATAACAGTTGCAGGACTAAGATACTGCTGCCGGATGCAACTTGCATTATCACATATAGTAACGATAATTAAATGTTTGGGCACTGAGTTAATTTTCAAAACTACGTATACTGTATTATCAAAACAATCAATACAATATTTGAAATATAAACAAACAAACCTAAACAGATGAAGGAAAAAATAGTTATTTTTTTTATCAAAAAAATAGTTATTTTAAAAAATGGGTCAAATTAAGAATTAAGACTGTATGTACATCTTTTTAGAGCTTAGTTTTGAAGATTTAGTAGATCAGTCTTGGTTAGAGTTATATACCATTTGGCGGACAATACAAAGGAGATTAATGTCGTCTGTATGGATCAACAAATGTTCATCCACATTGTTCATTTTAAATGGATAGCTATTCTGTGAATTCAGAATGATGGTCATGAGATCTAGCTAAATTGTATATAATCATAAGAGATATTTAGAAATATGATGATAAAACTAAGATCAAAGAACAAGCAAACATGCTATGGGTTTCTCGTCTTATGTGGCTGAGGACTCGAGATCAAATAATTAAGGTCACTAATGCTAGAACTATTGTTTTGATCTCATGAAAAGTTAAAAGAGTCTCGACTCAATATTCTCCATCGCGAATAAAGAAAGACACAACGATTTGTTCTGATGCGATAAGTCCCCAAACTCTAGCTAGCAAACTAGCAAGTACCAAACCAAAACTCCTACTGACAAATAGAAAATGTAAAGAGTACAGAAGCATAGTGTCATGGAATCCACTCATGGAAACTTATTGTTACCAGTGACCTCTTCCTTGTCCTCTCCCGCGACCACCTCCGCGTCTTCGGTTTCCTCCTCTACCACCACCGTGAGATGATATTCCCTGAAAAGCCTTGTTTACAAGCTGGTTTGACATACCACCCGAACCACGTCCCCTCTTTGCAGAGACATTGTTAACACTTCCAGTGTTGCTATTAGCAGGTCGTTTTCCTCTGGCATAATATTACAGTAAAGTCAATACAAATTACAAAAAGATAGAAAGATTGCGGATTTGAGTCAGCTTTGCAACAAACCCGATTGTTGTTGTTGCAGAGGGTAACGGCTTTGTGGCTTCTTTCCAAGAAAGGTTGATATTAGTATCTCCGATAAATGAAGGCACTTTTGCATGCAGTGGCTGTTTCATATCAAATTTTCCCCAACGCTTAGTTTATATCAGTCAGAGCTATATGCTTCCACCAATAAAGAAAAGACTAAGACGTTGGGATGTTTACCTTTGTCATTGCCAATATGTTATTACAGGTCCTAAGTCCAGTTGTCGTATTCTGCTTCTTTGTTTTCTGAAGAAAAAACATCACAAAGGTGCAATACATTAAACCCAAAAGGCAAAAAAGCAACCACAACCAGGATCAAAGAAAGAAGTTACAGGTTAATGTACTCACAACGCTTGCCTTCTCTTCATCTGTCTTAGCAGCCGACATGGCTTTGTTGTGCTCCGTCATTCCCTGAGTTAATTTCTTCATCGTTGTCTTGGTCAGATCTTCAACGGTTGTCAATCTGCAACAGAGGACAATACCTTGATATCATAAAAATAATACTAATAGCTGTTCATATTCTCTGCAATATTTGTTTACTCTAAACCGTCAGGCTTAGATTACTTTCAAGTCGAACAAATCTAGATGTCATACCTCTCAGTGAAGTCCTTGTTCAACTCCGAGAAGTCCTCCCCCAGTCTGTCTGATGGCTGGCCGGTCACAATCTTATACCCACACAAGCTGTTTGTTGCATTTGGAACCTGTATATCTCGGCGTATTCAAATAAGTAAAACTAGGAAGAAGAAAAGAGAACGGGACTAGTCACACAAATACGATTGTTAGCAACCTTGTGGGCCAGGTGATGGAACGCGTACAACAAACATTCCACGTACGTGAAATTCATTTCCTCTCCAGTCTTCCTGGCGGGCATGTATTTCTGTAAACAACGAGTGTAACAATATTTATAAGACGATTTCACTACTGCATGCAATGCTTTTACATTAAAAACTATGAGATCGTAATAAGGCATAAAAGAAAGACACTATAAATATAAGTAGAGCATGTCAATACACGATCAAAAATAAGGAATCAGGACACTGAAATTTGGGGGCAGATGAATAATGTCACTTAAATTGGTACCTTTAGAAGCTGAACAATTGAAGGAAGCATCTGTCTTGCCTCCTGAGCAGTTGTGTATGGGGAAATGTCAGCAAGAGCTTTGAGCAAATCAAGCTTCCTCTCTTCTGGGAGCTAGTTATAAAAAAAAAAGAGTTGGTCATACATTGTGCTGGCCAAAGAAATCTCCTTTTAAAGAGCGCTAAGGATATTTGCATGCAAGAAAGCAACGGAAAAACAAGCAGCATACCTACTCATAAGGATGCGCAACAAAAATGTACAAAAAATAAGATTTTACTTCATACCCTTAGTGTCATAAACTATTCTTATTTTTGTCTAAGTGAGTTGATAGCAAATGACTAAAAGAAGCACACATGGATCATGGGCTAAAACAAATACATCAAACGACAAATAGTATATAAATTCTAGGATACCTTGTCAAAAACAGGTATGATATGTTTGTTCAAATAGTTGAGAAACCTGCTGGTTGGAGCACCTCTCTGAACAAAAGAAAGACTAAATTAGTAAATCAACCAGCAAAGTTCTTAGTATGGAATCACCAAGCTACTAAAAGCACCAATTCAGAATCCATACCGCAAAAAAGGGAAGAGCCAATTGGAGACATGAGATCAACCTGTCAATATGGTCTGTATCTAAAACCTGGTAAAAAAATATTGGCAATCAGTAATACCACAGCACAAGGACTATCATTTTATGAAACAAGAAATTTAACTTCATCTTCAGGATGAAGTGACATAACAAGCTTAAATAAATTTCTATCATGCAATACATCAAACTTACATCAAACTGTGCGTCCAAATCGGCCTGCCCTTCGATAATTTCCACAAGTTCTTGCATTCTTTCTTGAGGAGCTTTCCCTCCAAATATACTCAAACTTGTCAGGAAATCCATAAACATTTTAAATTCTCCTCCAGTTACATCTTCTAGGCTCTGAGAAAATCCAAATAAAGTCAGAATATATGGCGAAGAAGAAGGAGACAGATGAAAGAAATAACAAAACTGAACACACACACAAGATTACGTTCTTACCTGTTTGATCAAATCTGTTATATGTCTTTCCATTTCCTCTTGAGGCTTTAAAAGTTCCCCTTTAAGAGGAAACACCTACATATAATTTATAGAAATTTTAAATGAACATTATTGGCTAAGGTATCACAAATCTCTCAAATGATTGTCATTTCTCAATTCTAAGACTATCAAACCTTTGACTTTGTGGGAAAGTTAAGATATGAATACCAAACAAGTCACGCAATGGTGTTTCGAGAGTATTGAAAATAACAAAGGACAAAGAAAA
>NC_079513.1:18119122-18130240 GCF_000801105.2 Raphanus sativus | reverse complement strand
GTATAAGTTGTATGGTGTAACAATGACTGGCCATAGAGAATATTGTCTTCCACTCTTCCCATACGGGCTGAAACCATCAGTACATAATCCAAGGTAGACATTTCTTCTCTCATACGCAAAGTCGGGATACTTTGATTGGAAATGTTTCCACGCTTTTGCATCTGAAGGATGTCTAATCTCACCATCTGTTGAGTGCTCCGCATGCCATCTCATTCGTTGCGCTGTGCGTTCTGAAAGATACAACCTCTGCAACCTTTCCGTCAAAGGCAAATACCACATCCTTTTATATGGCACTGGAACTCTTCCACTAGTATCTTTATAACGAGGCTTCCCACAAAATTTGCATGTAGTCCGCTGATCATCCGCCCTCCAATAAATCATGCAGTTATCGCTGCATACATCTATTACCTGATAAGATAAACCAACCCCAGCTACGAGTTTTTGAACCTCGTAGTATGAACCTGGAGCTACATTATCCTCAGGTAGAATACCTTTAACAAAATTAGCTATCGCATCCACACAGTCTTCAGCCAAGTTATAATCTGTTTTAATGCCCATCAGTCTCATAGCAGATGATAAAGCTGAATGACCATCTCTGCAACCTTCGTACAATGGTTGCTTTCCAGCATCCAACATTTCATAAAATCTCCTAGCTTCTGCATTGGGTAAATCTTCCCTTCTAAAATGATCATTTATCATCTGCTCAGTACCTACACCATAATCTACATCCGCCCTAATTGGTTCTTCTAATCTAACCGCCGGCTGAGGTTCGCTAGTACTACCAAGTTCATAATCAGTTTCCCCATGATGATACCAAATTTTGTAACTTCGTGTAAACCCACTCAATAATAGATGAGTCCAAACATCCCACTCTTTAATAACTTTTCTATTTTTACAATTAGAGCAAGGACATCTTAACTTACCTGTTTCTGCTTCCGGTTGTTTGCGAGCTACCCTCATGAACTCGATTATACCTTGATTGTATTCTTCCGTAAGCAATCTCGTGTCCGGATCCAAATGAGGTCGATCCATCCAAGAACGAAAATAATTTGAAGAAGACATATTTTTTTGGAATCAAATTCGTGAGACTAGGAGAGAAGAAGAAAAGAAATGGAGTGAATGAAGAGGAAGAGGGGTGGCTGTATTTATAGAAGAAATCCTCCCGGCATACTGAGGAAATATCGAGGAAATTTCGAGGGAAACAGACATTTCCTCGAAATTTCCTCGAAATTGTTTAAATCCCCCAACGGCTCTCCCAACGGCTCTCTAACGGCTACAAGATGTCGTCGAAATATTAGAAATATCCGTCGATTTTTTCCGACGACCCTGGTTTCCTCGGTATCCCCTCGAAAATTACAGAGGAAGTTGGTGTTCCTCGAAATTTCCTCAAAAAATAGTGAGGAAATTTCGAGGAAACCCCATTTCTTGGTTTCCTCGGTATTTCCTCGATATTCTGTCCGAAATTTCCGAAGAACTCATTTTCCCTCGGTATTTCCCTCAGAATCTGCGTGTTTTCTTGTAGTGTTCTTCTTTAGTTATGTACACATTTCTATAGCATATCGTTATATTATATGTTACGAGCGATGCATTTAATTAACAGTACACGGAGAGGCAGCACGAGATATGGGTTAAAGAAAAGAGGTTGTAACTTGTAAGCTAAAATTGCGCTCATTTTATGTAGTCTCACTGAATGCTCACATTAGTAAATATATACACCAACATGCGTTCTCTTCAATACCCTAATTTCCTATCACATGCAAACTCCCCCACTTTCAATTTATCATGTTTATCCTTATCTTTGTTTATTATCATCAGTTGCTCTATCCATAACTTTGCATGTTTACTCATATCTCGATTTTGGACACTATTTTTACTTGTTATTACAGGAAAATTTCAATAGATTGGTTCAGTTTCTTTGGCTGGCCCTGATCTTTTCGTAAATCCATACAAAATAAATCATCAAATAAATATTTGCCAACCATGAAGTAAATCTAAAATGATTTTTTTTTGTGACTGTTAATATCTTAAATTTTAATTATTCAAAACAAATTAGTATTGATATAATTATATATTTTTTTAATTACACATGTACAGATATATATATAGAAACCCCCTTAAAGTTAGAAATAAATATCTGTCTCAAAAGACCGAGTCTGTTTCTGTATATTATAGTTTTATAGATTTAGATTAATAGTTAAACTTATAACTCATCTCACTATATATCTAAACAGTATGGCAAGTGAAATTCCTTTTAACCCATAAATTTTGACTAATAATTCATTAATGTTCTAGACCGAAAGTTTGAAATTCAAATCTTAAAGAATATAAATTATGCATATTGTATAATAAATGGTTACAAGATGTTTCAGTATGGAGTAAAGAGTATCGGCTGGCGTAGATCTTATAGAATGACTAAAGATGGTATAGTCAAATGAAAATTCTCATAGGATGTATATGCTGTTGACAGTAAAATTCATCTTTATAATATTTTCATATATTATAATATCATAATTAACCAAACTTAAAGTATAGTTTGACAATATTGCAACTAAACCAATAAAATTTGGCTTATTCATGCGAGCATTAACAGATAGGGTTGGATTGGATGGCAATACTGCAACCAAGAAAAACAATCAAATTTGGAAGGAAAGTTAAGAATATAACAATGATTTTGATATAATTAAGTTTTTAAATTTACTCTCCTATTAAACTGATTATACCCTTACCTTTTGCAAGTAATCAGTTAAAATGGAGAGAGTAAATGGTGTCTTTAGTTGTAGCCGTGGACAGGAGTTACATACAAGTAGATATATACAATCAAGTAACTAAATTTATACAAATGAAATTAGTATGGTATACTTCAATGTATATTTGTGAGTTCTTTGCATACGTAAGACATTAAATAATGTCTGGATTACAATTTTTACTTAAATTCTTTTGGATGTGTTCTCTGTAGATGGCAGAATAACCAATTCCCACTTATTTACCACAAACATATTCATTATAAGCTCTATTGACATCACAATTCTTGTTTCATTTTGTAATATAAAAAAACATTGTTTAGTCTATTCTATTTAATAAAACTATAATAGTGCAAACATTGCATTTTATATATGATGTAAAATGGTTTGCCAAATTGAACATGGTTCAAGCTGTCATTCCATTTATACACCCCACCCACATATGCACAATCTCTAAATACTAAATCCTCAACAATAATCACTAGAAAAGACCTATAACAATTATAATATATATATTTCTAATATTTTAGATATAAATTAAAATTTGCACTAGTCACTAGAAAAGACCTAAACAAATTATAATATATATTTCTAAAATTTTAGATATAAATTAAAATTTAAAAACAGTATTTCATATTTTGTAATATTAAAATATACTATGTAAAATGAAAATATAATAGGCTTGTGAATAAGCAAATTCAAGAATAGGCTTGTGAATTATAAACTCATATACACACATATGGCCGGATCTAGCCCTATATTTAGACGGGGTCACATCAAAAATTTTCATTGTGTATAGTTATAAAATTATTAAATATTATATAATTTAGTATTAATTAATGAAGGAAAAATCAAAATTAGACCGGGGCACATGCCCCCACTGGTCTTAACCTCCGTCCACCACTGTACACACAAATATAAACCCATATAAATGGAAAATGAAACAACAATAAATAGAATACATGAAATAAAAAATTTGAGTATCCCTTTTTACATTTTGGACAATGTATTTTTTTTGTCAACTACGTTTTAATATTTTATCCAATACTACATTTTAATTATTGAATCTTAAGACCACTTATTCAATACTAAAATTATATTTCAAAATAAAATTCATTGTTTTTCGTTCTTTTGAAATTTTATTTTGAAATCTAATTTTTTAACTATTATTTTAAATTTAAATCTTAATTTAAATCTTAGATATTAAATCTTAACCCAACTCCTCTCACAAAATTTCAACCCAAAATCTAAACCTTAAATCTATATTAGTTACTGTCAAAAAGTGTAGATTAGTTAATCATAGGATATTAATGTATTTTATCTATTTAATTAAAAATGTTTTGGTTATTTTGATAATTTGATCCTTGAGAACTATGTTTATGATAAAAACTTTTCAATGATATTGCAAAGTGTTTCTCTTTAATTTTGCTTGAAAATGTCTAAAAACTTATAAGATGAAATAACCTTATATTGATAAAACCAGTGGTGGAGGTAGCCCACAATCAAGGAGTCACATGACCCATATGGATTTTCTAAAAATGAAATTTACTTGTATTTTCCTTTTAAAGTCAGATGAAATACTGAAAATGTATCACATTGACCCCTATAAAATATGGATATTAACAAATTGACCCTGGTAACACAAAATTCTTCCTCCGCCACTGGATAAAACTGAGGAGATCTATTTTCGACAACTAAGATGTTCTCATTACTGATCAAACAACATCCAACAAAAATGGCACAAAACTATTTATATGAAAAAAAATCCTGCATTACACTAAAGTTACATTTTAAAAATTTGATAAATGGCATAAAATTCATTCACATTCTCTTAAAAGTTTGACAAAAGAAAAAAAAAACAGATTTGTTAATTAATCATATTGGGAATATGCTAAAAACGTAGTATTTCAAAAGCCTAAGAATCAGTGACCAGTCAACTAACACGTGTATAATGAACTTTAGAACAAACATTTTATGTGTGGAATTAATTATGAAATAGTATCAATTTTCTAAGTATGAAAGGTAAGTTTTCGAGAAACATGATTTTTAACAACATTCTCTCAAGTTTATTTGATTGAGATTATAAAAACAAATCTCCCGTGACAGAACCAATATTCATCCTATTTCATTTGAAGTGTCATTTTAAATTTGTGTAAGTAGATTAAAAAATAATTTAATTTTGTATATTTTTTATATAAAACACCATTATTCGTACATTTCAACCAATAGAAAAATAAAATGAAAAATAAAGTTAATAAATTTTACATTAAAATGCTAAATTACCATTTATTTTGCAACGAAAATTTTATCTATAACGACATTTAATATAAAACAGAGAGAGTATATAGAGTTTACATTACACTATATGGAGTAGTAAAGAAACCCCCTATAATGCTTTGGGATTGTAATTAAGAGGGCGTTGAGGAATGAGAATGTTTGAGGTGTATATATTTTTCTCATACTTAGGGACTTGATACATTACACTAAACTAATAAAGAAAGAAATTAAACCGTACAATGCTACTATTGATTGTAGTTATAGCTAGAATCCTTGGTTATCCCCTCTAATTCTTTCCTCAATCTCGTTCCTTTTCTCCTCCTTATTTGATCCATATGACAAAAAACAATCTAATGTCACCGATAGGATCTGTCAGTGTTATTCTAGTATGTCCTTTCCCTAAATACCAAAATGTTATAAAGTCAACTAAGTGGACAATGATCTAAGCTTCAGAAAGATATCGTTGTCAACCTCCTCTTCTTCAAACATACGAACCCATTTATGTCAGTGGAATGATCTCCCTATGGGTGTAAGAGGTCCTGAGTTAAGAATGCCCCTTTGACATTTTTGAACGTTAGATGATCGGAACGCACTACCAATATCCAAATGTAAACTTACTTATTCTTCCATCGTAATTATGCACAGCAAGTTGCACGGGAGTCTCCTATGAATGTGGAAAAAATACCCGCTCATACAATAAATCTAACATTTCACATGAAAGACTAACTATTAGGAACAATATTATACGATGAACAATTGAACATAAACTATAATAAAAAGTTCAAGATACTTTAGCCTTTAACTTATTTGCTGAACAACAGGTCATTTGGTCTAGTGGTATGATTCTCGCTTAGGATACGAGAGGTCCCGAGTTCAATTCTCAGAATGCCCCTTTTTCTATATCTCAGGAGGATTCAGGAGACCTACAACATCACATATCTCAGTATCACAAATTGTAGAAAGCATATCAGGACTTCTAATCCTAAGTTCAATAATTTACGTAATTCAAGGAGAAAAACAAATGACTAGATATAAGACATGAGATATGACTTTCGAGAGTGACTAACATGATCAAAGTAACTGATTAAACAAGATACGAAGAGTATTATTTCCTTCAGATCCGCTAGAAAAACAAACGACTGATTAAACAAGATGCAAATGGTACCAAGTTGGATTCTCGGAATGCCCCATTGTATTTTTACAGCTCAGTTGTGATAAATACTTTCTTATGCTTTTGGTACTAGATTTACAAAAATTGCTACTCACATGCACCATGGCTTTCAGGATTCAATACTTCAGATATGCATGCTCCGTCTTGATAATATTCCAATCACCATAACCAAGCAGAGTATGCTACGGAAATGAAAACAAACGCAAACGCTTAAGTTAAACAAAGTTCGAGCAAAAGACAAAAAAAAAAACAAAAGAGGTACCAAATAAAAGTTGCTTTGACCTGAAGGTTCACCAATTACCATCAACAGCCGAGCAGTTGGTTCAGAGAAAATATTCTCGTTTGTAGATCATGTCAACTAAACAATTGACCATCCGCTTGAACTTCATCATCAGTAAATTACAAAAGTGCAACACAACAAGCGTCTGGAGGCTCAAAACTACATCTCTACATTTTTATAGGTAGGCTAAGCTTTAGTTTTTGTCTTTCTACTATATATAAAAAAGTGAGTTGCAGAAGCGCCATTATCAAAATCTTAGGATATGTGTATTTCAGTACTATGATATATTGAAATACTGGTTTCTGTGTTTTGATTGTGTCACGTACCTTTATTTTCAGGTCGGATGATATAGATTTGCAGAAAAGTAAACTATTCTTAAACAGTTCCAACCAGATTAACATTCAAATCCTGCCAGTTTCTCAAAGAATGAGCTGCAACAAACAGAAGGGAGTCTCACGCCCAAGTTACTAAAGCTCAGGTAACACACTAACAATAAGTGAAACTGAATTTTAGTAACAGTTACTTCAAATGAACAAATGAAGTAATAACAGTTGATTCTTGGAATGCCCCCATTGACTAATTTTGAAAATTTTGTTCTAAAATGTAGGAAAAAATACAAAATGCATATTCTATTTCTTTTGTTTTATTAAATCCTGATTATGAACTACGAGAACTTAAAAAAATGCACACTTAAATTTCAAGAAGTAATTTCAACTGATCAGAATGTTACTATTTAAAATTGTATCCAAAGGCCATAACCTGCGCACTTTGCATCAGATCTCAGACATTAATTATCTTACGACGTTCAATACTGATTATGTGCTAAAGTCAATCACAGAAACAAGACCCAAGTCGTATCCATTTCAGAAATGGTTTTAGTCTATTACATGAAACCTCAGCGCTTAACCTGAATTGCATTAGTATCAGGGCATTTGGTCTAGTGGTATGATTCTCGCTTTGGGTGCGAGAGGTCCCGAGTTCGATTCTCGGAATGCCCCATTGACATTTTCAACTGTGTATGTTTTAAATGCAGCTAAATTTTTGTTACTGACAATTCTTTCTATGGTGCATATTATAGGGTTATTGTTCAACTATAAGATTCTCGCTTTGGGTGCGAAAGGTCCCGAGTTCGATTCTCGGAATGCCCCATTGACATTTTCAACTGTGTATGTTTTAAATGCAGCTAAATTTTTGTTACTGACAATTCTTTCTATGGTGCATATTATAGGGTTATTGTTCAACTATAAGATTGCCAATTCCTAGAATTTCACCATCAATAACATCTTTAGGGTATTTGTAGTACCAACATTTTCATATATTCAAATATTGGTTTCTATATTTTTTATGTTATGATATACCTTATAGATCAAATGTTTGAGATTTGAAAAAAGTAAACTTTTCTTGAACCATTCTAACCACACAACATCAGACACCAAGTCACTCCTACAACCGCCAAAGTAAACACACAAAAGGTAAGTCAACTGAAAACTAAAAAAGTAGCAGCTTCAAATGAGTAAAATTAACATGTGGGCATTTGGTCTAGTGGTATGATTCTCGCTTTGGGTGCGAGAGGTCCCGAGTTCGATTCTCGGAATGCCCCATCAACTAATTTTGAAGCCTTTTGTTTTAAAGCCTAGGGAAAAATTTAGGTAAGAAAAATTCATAGTTTTGTGCTTAAATTAGAGACTGAGCTACATAAAGTCAACAGATGCACCCTTAAAATATCTTATTAACAAATTATACTGATCAGAATATCACATACAAGGCCATAATCTATGCATTATACATCAGATCTCAGACAACTTACATTTCTTCATACTTACTAATTATGTTGTACAGGTCCATGAGGAAAACCAAATCCACAAAAAAACCATTAAAAAGATAGTCAACTACCAGAGAGCAGAAATGGCTATTTAGATACTCAAACGCCAAAGAAAACAGAACTACGCATTTTGAGGATGGATCTAGAAAACAGCCATCCCTTAAGTTTTTTCACTTAAATCTATATATATAAAAGAAGGTTGGATCTCTCCTGCTGACACATCAGCATCCACCTAAGAAATTCGAGCTCCCACAAGCCGCCACGCGTCCAGTTTGTTAAACCGCATCGTTTCATTTAAAGGGTGTCGTTCGTGGGCTTATCCGCGTGTTATGTGCTGGGCTTGATCTCATATTGTGCTTGGTCTCATATGCCGGCCCAGCTAAAACCAGAGAACACGATAACCCTAATCGGATTTACAGGGTTCTCGCCTTCGTCCTCCCTATCTCCATCGGCGCCGATCGTGAAGAAACGGATACTGTAACGGATCTGTTGCTTGCGCATCGTAATTACTACAAATGTCTTAAATTCGTGCCTCTAATGCGGTCTCTTCGGTTGCGCTGATCATACGTTGGTGTGTCCTATAAAAGGTCCGTATCTCACTCTTTTGTTGTTTTTCTTGACCTCTTAATCTCTCTGATACATATCATCGATAATTCCAATCTTTATCCTCTTCTCTGCTAATGGATATGACGAAGGTTTTTTTCTCGGATTTGAAATCCGGCCGGTGCTCCGCCGTCGTTGAGGCGCGACTGCTTCGGTACTGGGAAGCAAGAAACATGAAATGTGGCGGCGAGCTCATGTGGGCTGATCTTCTTTTGGTGGACGTCAACGTAAGTTAATTCCATCCGATTTGTTTTACTATTTGATTTGTGGTTTGAGTGTTGCAGTTTTTTTTGTTTTTTTTCCCGTTTGGATGTTGTCTCGATTGACTAATTAGGTATTTTATTGTTGGGGTTGTGTTTATGTTGAACTGGCCGTAAAACTGAATTTAGTTACTTTGGTTTTGGGTGTGTTGTTATATTTCCGTACTATGATTGTCTGATGATTCTTTCCTATGCTGTTCTCTTGAAATCATCCTGACGTATACAAACATATCCTTCCTCCGACAATGGTACGTCAAAACCCGCTTCACGGTTCTGATCCTGATTCTGCAACCACCAAGGAGAATTTCGAAGCCTGCTTCGGCATCTGTAGAGGCAGTGCCGGTTAAATCTCCAACGGAAAGCTCTTCCGCATCTGATAATAGAGAATTTAGGCTAGGATGATGCAATCGAAAGGTACTAATACTCGCTTCACCTGTTACTGTATTAGTATTCATGTTAACACATCTTTTTTACAGCAAGAGATCAAGCATACCATAGAAAACAAGCTTCACCAGAATGCGGGGTCCAGAAGATCTAATTGCAACATAAGAAATGGAATCACTGAGAATCCAGGAAAATACAGTGGAGACTTTGTGTAGCAGTTCAAAATATTCCATAATGAGCTTAAGGATTTCTTGAATGCTGGAAGGTAGTATCGCAACTTTCTGAAGCCAACTCTATTTTTTTTAATCAATAGAAGGTAATAGCGCCATTGTGTCTTTTGTTGCAGCCTCACTGAACAACTTGATTCTATGAAAATATCTATGGATGAGAGAGGTCTTTCTTCTCTCAGTCTGTTTTTTTTGAATGTAAAGAGGTAAGCTCTCTCACTGTATGAGTCCATAGAATCACATCATTGCAAAGTTTGTTATATTGCAGTCTCTTTCGTGAGTCTTGACTGCATAAATTTTATATTTACCAGCGCCTTGACGCAACAGGAGAATCAACCAATGTTTTGGAGTTGATTAAAACTATGCATTCTCTGGCTTCTCTAAGAGAAACAATTGTTAAGTAACTCAATAGTGGCTTAAGAAATGATGTTCCTGATACTGCCATTGCAATGCGCCAGAAGGTGAGCTTTTTAAGAAAAAAACTCAATTCCAGCATTATCAATGTAGATGTTTGTTTAAATTATGTAGTTTGCTACCTTTGAATAGTGGCACCTTTGTGAGATTGGCCTCGAGGACTACTTTTTTGTTCTACTAAGCAGGTCTGCCTAAGATTTTTTATTTATTTTTGAGCTTTATTTCTCCGCTTCACTTCTCTTGACAATGGTTTTGAGTAGATTCCTCAACGCTCTTGAAACTATGGGAGGAGCTGTTCAACTGGCGAAAGATGTGGAATCATAAAATGTTTCCTCCTGAAATGATCCTCTAGATGCTTTGGTCTTGGGTGTTCATCAAGTAGGTCTATCGGGTTGGAAGCAGGAAGAATGTTTAGCCATTGGAAATGAACTACTACCGTGGCGAGAGAGACCTACTTGAAACAGAAGGTTACTTCCTTCTCTCACTTACGTCAACTCTTTTCTATGTAAATCTTCTTGCTCATTATTATTTTTTTCATGTAGGGGAAGAGAATGGAAAAACATACACTTGGTTCTGAGGGATGGGACGTTATTGTACCTGGATCCACTTCTGGGCCATTAGTTCTGAAGGAGCAAGCAAGTCAGATTCTGCGGGAAGAAAGGTCTATAGGTCATAGATGATCTGATCGATATGGAAGTCATGAAAAGAAGAGAAAAGAATCTGACGAAGGAAACAAGAAGAAGCCATGAAAAGGTGGGAGATTTGCTTCTTTATAGGCAAAGTGAGCAACTTTGACTAAAAGCCAACCAAACACATCGCTGTTCAGATGTGTATTCTCAAACTTGAACCAAACCGGTTGGTGAGATAGATAAACGTGTTATTGTATTGTGAGTAATACTTTTGCTAATTTTTAATACTGTTGGGCTTTGTACTTTATAG
>NC_079513.1:18054122-18114122 GCF_000801105.2 Raphanus sativus | reverse complement strand
ACTAGGAACAAAAAACATCGCATGTATTAGAAAGAAATCAAGAATCATTATCATCGCCTACATATCAAACACATGTATTTATTAGAGACAAAACCTGCTTTCTGTATATAGATTATACTTTTTCAACCCCATTCATCTTATATATTATTTAGGTTACGTTCCAACTATCGATATAGGAAACTTAAGTCTATAAAAAAAATATACTATGGATCTGCTAATGCTGCAGATCTAACCATTGACACAAAATGAGGCAATTTCGTATGACTATTTCCAAGAAGATCTTACGCATTATCGAATCCTGATTACAGTTGATCCTCTAACGTGGGAATCAAAACCAAAATTTCAGATGATTGGTTACTGATCAATTAAAATATTATAGGATTAACAAACTCAATCATCTTTGTATCGCAGCGTTCGTACGCTGTCGACTTACAAAACATAGCTAGGGATAACAATGTTATGTTCTCTATAATTATATCATAAATTCTGAAAATATTGAGTACGTGATTTGAGTTGGATCGTAGGGTATCGGCCATTTACAAGTAGGAGGTCAATTTATTAAACAATTTGATACAGATGACGCAAGAACAATAATGATGCATGCATCATTATTGTGATATTTACGTATTAAAGGGGAAATTAGCAAAAATATAGTTAACTCAATTATTTTTCGGATCAGATATTATATGGGACCATGAGATCTCATTTACAAATGGAGAAATTATGTACGTATATCATGACTTTTTTGTAGTCAACCTATTATGAAACTATAAGATATATAGAGCATTAAGACCAAGCAAATAAAAAATCTTTACGACAGAACATGGTGCATAACTTTTTCCCAATCTATAAATTTATTGATAGTTATAACCCTTCTAACAGAAAATGAAGAGTAAAAGACAAGGAACTTATTAAATCACATTTCACAAGTGGGTCTTGTATTATATGTTTGCTCGCTTTTGTTTTTGGGACCATATAAGTTTTCAATTTTCATTTTCCAGAATTATAAATATCCCACATTTTCGATTAATCATTAACGTTTTCTGATTCTCGACAGCTTCTTGAATTAGAAATTTTCATTTTCTACATATATAATTTTCACAAAGGCCCCTACTCTTAATATAATTAAATTAATAAAACATATCTGATTCATCTTTCCAAAAAGGCACATAGTTTAGTTGAATAACCAGATGAGCATGGAATAAGATATTTGTATAAATTAGGCCTAAACACTTATAATTGAACCAGAAATCTGAATCTTACTAAAAAGTAAACTTATCTAATATAATTCTCAGAAAATACATGAATGGGACTTAAGAGCCAAATACTTCAAATATTAAGTAATAGTGTAATACTAGAACTATACCACAATTGGGATTAATATACACCTTTTAACCCAGATTTTAATAATAATTTAAATATTTTAGTGTATTTTGAAGAAGTTATATAATTTTAAATTGTTTTTTATTATCCAGACACTTTTGAATATTTGCATATTTGGGTAGTTTAGAGGGTTTCTACCATGTTTAGAGTAATTTAGGTATTATAAAAATTAAAACACTTGAATAAAACTTGTGAATATAATAAGAAAAATCTAAATAAAAATCGTTCCAAACCCGAACATATAGTACAAATTACATCTTTAATGGGTAAACACAGGTTTATTCAAACTTTTATTATGTATGTGTTGAACTTTGTTTTCCACACCGGTCACAAATAAAATAAAATAAAATCTATCTTGGTAAAAATGTTAATTAAGAAATAAAGAGATCAAGCTGTCAAACATGAATAACTATAAGGATCATCAAGTAATATTGCAAGTTTCAAGAAAAAGAAAAATAAAACGATTTTAACAATAATAAAACTGTGTAGGTGGAGGAGAATCACAATATTTTCCAGAGAGAAGATCACGGAAACCGATGAAGATTCTCTATCTCCAGATGGTACATTCGAAAGAGAGATCTTTAAGAAAGCTTAAAACATGGAGACTTTGAATTTTCTTTAAATTCCCACGCAAGAAAGATCCTGTTTCATCTCAGATTCACTCTCCCTTCAATTTAGCTAGAGGAAAATGTGTAGTAACATAAGCAGTGGAAGCTATGGAGGAGACAGAGACTTACAAAAACAAGATGAGTACTTTGGTTCTTGTCCGAAAAAACAGAAGAAAGATAAAGTACGACGAAGAGGACCAGGTGTAGCCGAGCTCGAGAAGATCCGTTTAGAAGAAGAGAACAAATCTCCTTCTCTTGTAACTCAACATTCTTCTTCTTCTTCTTTATCATTACCAAGAACCGAGCACACTCTCTTTCTTCCTCCTCCTCCTCCTCCTCCTACACAGCTTCCTTCGCCGTTATTTTACACCACTATTCCCATTTTCCGGCCACCACCTGCGACGGTGATGCCTCCAAACTTTGCTTTGCCGCTGTGGTCTTACTTTGCGAACGGATCTTTCCCTATGGATATGATTCCTCCGGCGCCTGTTTTTCAGAGGAAGCAGTATTGTCTGAATGATCAGACGGTAAAAACAGAGAAAGAGTGAACATGACTAATCACTCTGTAGTTTTGTAATGACACGAGCATAAGTTTACAAAACAATTTTTTTTTAATGCCTCATGATCTTGCAGATGAATCTTGCGAACCCATCTCCAGGACGAGGAGGATTATACCAGTTCATAGAGCCCCCTTCAAACCAAAGATCTTGCGTCGATAATGTCTCTCAGTTTCTGGAAGAAAAACAAAAGGCATGTTTGTTTTATTATCTTCCATATATGATATAGTTAGATTTGCTTGTACGTTTTCTAACGTTCTTGATTTGTTTCTTTCATCTCTCCATATATAGATGGTCATGAGTGCGAAGAGGCCATGGAATTTTCTCACAGACACCACCACGAAAGCTAGCGTTGGACCAACCTCAAGGTTTCTTTCTTTGTGTATTTATTATATCTTGGATTCAATTATTTTCTTGATTTACCAAAACCCTAATCTTGATGCATGTGTTAAAGGGAGTCGAAACATAACCGGTTGTTGGATATGAGATTGACAAGTCCGGTTCAAAATTCCGGTACAACGATTTGCAACCCTATCTCCGTTGATTCACCTGCCTCCATTACACGTGATTTTAACGTACAGGTAAACTAGATATCTTCCTATTTGCTATGAATGCATGCCTTGATTTGCTGAAGTTGCTTACTCTATTTCATCAAATCATTTTTGACTTTAGTGTGAACAACAACAACAACAACAACAACAACAAGGCTTTGATGAGAATATGCAATTGAGAAGTAAGAAGACTTTCTATAGCTTCATACCCTCTAATGATCAGAGCAACGTTGACCAAGAACAACTAGCCTGTGAGCCACATGAATCTTCCACTGATCATGGAATCGATCTCAGCCTCAAGTTATAGAGCTTCTAGCAATAACAACAACAAAATATATTCTGTCTTATGTAACTTTTGATACATTAATTAACTTCCATGCTACTAGGTTTTTGTGCTTCTTCAATCTCCAAAAGACAAATTAAGATATTAACTAGAGGTTTGTTTGTAACACTGAAAAGTCTTCGTTTTAGTTCCTAATTAAAATACTATTGTTGCTAACAATTGTATGAAACAGAACAAAACAAACTGTTTGCTGACTCACAATACAGAACAGAAAACAAAATGTAACATATTGTTTCTTAAAATATTGATTTTAGCTATCTATTTCGGTGTATCGAAAAAAAAAAGCTATCTATTTCTTATAAGTAAAAGCCTCTGCAAATGCTTATGAACTTGTGATGTGAGCTCAAACCTCACACCATGTTCCAACCATAAGTTTAAGGGAAAAAAAACAAGAAGCTTAATGAAAGAGAGTGTTACAAAAGAAAAACTTAATGAAAGAGAACATGGTTTTTATTAAGCTCTCATCAACATTTTGAAAATGGAAAAACAGTTGACTAGAAATTGATAAACTCAGTCTGATCAGAGGCTTTAGTTCTGACCCCTCAAATGATAGTGGACATAGATTAGAACAAGAGAGGAGATATACATAGCAAATGCCAATACACAAATCCAGAACGGGTAAGTAGATCTCACATAAGCCGGCAGGCCAATTGCAAGGCCAACAGCCACAGCAAGAAGAGCTTCTGTTGAGTAATCCCATTTCAATCCTTTGGTGTATACAATGGCCAATACTATCGACATTCCCATGAGATTGTTCATTGTAACATCCTTATAGATCTGCATCAAAACCCAGTTTCTCATCAATGAAATGTGTCAGAAGAAGCGTGGCAAAAAAGAGAAAGTTAACTTACCTCAGAGAATTTCTCAGATGCGATTCTTGCCTTGTCTTTCTTTCTACAGAAATGAGCAGATAACGTGTTCTTCAAGTTTCTAACCAAAGGGATCACTGCAAATATAGAGTAGAAAGAAGGAACTCCAGCTGTAACCGACAAGAGATTAATGTTGATCATAAATGGTTTAGCAAGAAACAGGACCATTAGCATCCCACCAACGACTTTAATCACTGCTCTTAAGGTTCTCAAAGAGAGCAATTTAGCAACAAGGGTTTGCTTTGGCATTTCCAGCTTTAATACGCTAGATTCCTCGCCTTGAGACAGATTCTTGACATGCACGGAATCTGATGCTGTTCTGTAAATGCATGTGTTGCCCCCCTGTCTTGGAGTATCTGGGTTATCGAACTTGTATTGATTCAGTAGTTTCATCACCCCTTCCTCGAACTCGTTCTCGTCTAACTCACCATCTTTGTCTTTGTCAAAGTCAACAAGTAAAGTGTTTGCGAGCTCATTGATGTCACATTTCATTCTTCCATACACTCCAAACTCTACGGTTAAGTCTTTAAGCTCCGAGATTTGAATCTTCCCATCTTTGTTCCTGTCGATTTTATCAAACAAACTACACAAGAAAAAAAAAACTGCTAAACTTGCAATACAAGAAAACATAACATAACAAAATCTACATAGTTTCTTGATTCAGAACAGAATAAAACCTTTTCAAGCTCTCTTTACTTAGTTGCCCATCTCTTATAAGGCTTTGAGGCGAAAAGGTCTGCAAATGCTTATGAACTTCCGACATGAGCTCAAACTTGGCGTGATCTAAGCTCTTCTTTTGGTCTGCCGTATCAAAATACTGCGAGTTTCCACAAAAAAATGAACAAGATTGACCGTTCAGACAACAGAGCAAAAGATTTTTTCAGGATATAGTTTTGATCACTTCTTGTTCCAGAGATCTCATACCGAGTAAACAAAGTAGACAACGGTTGAAGAACAGGAGATTATGAGACTGATCAACATAGTGATGTCACTCCAAGATTGTGCATCAAGTAAATCAGGCAGTGTCACCATGAGAAATGGAGCTAGAGTGAGAAGCATAATCCCTGCAGCTTTCTTGTTCTTAGGATCCGCATCTACGCTTGCTTCTGCATTGAGATAAAACGAAGGAATCTTTTATTTTCTCAGTCCATCTCCAATACTTTTTTTCTTTTCAAAAATAGAATAAATTTATAGTGAAGTTATGTTATATTCCAATAGTACACTATTTTAAAATTGTAAAAATAAAGTGATAAAAAATTACTCTACCCCCATTTTTAACATATTTTAGATTTAAAAATAGAGTAGAGCGGTACTGAAATATTTTTACTTCAGACTCCAATTTAGAGTAAAAAGTAGAGTGGAGTTGGAGATGCTATAAAACATACGCACCAACTACGTTTTTCAGTATCTTCTTCCTGGAAGACCCTCTTCTTGGATTCTTTGTATCCTATATATATAAACAGATTATATTCACTGGAATAAGTAAGATCTGGTTAATAATATAATACTAAATGACTGGAACAAAAGAATATGATCTTACAGAGGTTGTTCTTTTGATTGATCCTCTTGGGGTTGACTGGCCTGAACTAGGACTAGTCAAACCAAAGACAACACAAGCTCCCCATTGCATTGTTAGAGCAAAAACCGTGTGCCCTACAGTAACCCCAACGTTGTTACCCACAATCGCAAGTGCACCATCGTGTGACGCTGATAGTGCAGGCGCTAAGATCAACAATCATAAAAAGGTTTCAGACACAAAACCAGTGTTGAACATGAAGTATAATACTATAAATAAGTTTCAGGTGACAGAACCAGAGAACAAGGGGAATCTTACAGAGCATAAGGACAATTCTTGGGAACATTGTAAGAAGAGGGAAGACGATACCACCATAGAAACCGACCTCGAAGATTACAAAGAGTTTTGATCTTCCTTCAGACAAGAAATAGTCACCAATGACCAAGAGACACCCAAAAGAGAAAACTTGGAAGGCATAACCTCCAATATTGTCTGCACATGGAAGAAACCCGTAGACATGAAGGCAAGCTGCCTTAGAGACGTTCTTTGGAGGATCTAGAGTGAGAAACTCGTAATCCGGGGCGCCATGGATGCCATCAGAGATCAAGATAGGGTCATTTAGAGGGAGAGGACTTAGGACACGGGAGCTCACACCAGAGATGGTCAAAGCTACAGATATTAAGAATAGTAATAGAGTTGAAGGGCAGTGTGGATGGATAGGTCTCCTCTTAAGTGTGGATGTTTGCATATGAGCTGATTTATTGTGAAAAGAAAAGATAACTTATAACCTCAAATTGTGAACGGTTTTCTGCTTTGGGTTTATTAAGTGACTAAGGTTGAAGAGAAAAGAAAAGAACAGAGAAGAACAACAAACTCAACTTCAGAACTTATAACTGTTCTTACTAAGGTTTTGTGCGTATGATACTAGATCTACAGACTACAGTACTTATACAACAATTTATAAAACGTATGGATTTCATTACTTACTAAAATAAAATTTCTTGCGATCAACGTATAAATAATAAAATGTTAAAACATTAATTTATAGTAGAAAAACACTTAAACAACATGTATTGAATGGTGACAAGAAAAATATTATAGTAGATTTTAGACTTTAGTTGCCAGTTCACATTTCTGCGTGCACGTGGTTCATCTTTTCCATGCACCATGGCCAAGAGAGCACGTGAATTTGAGCTCTCTCGTTTAATTTGCTGGTGTTTTCAACGTTACGTTAATAGAATTCGTGGAATTTCTGACTTTTTTTTAACAAGGTTAGTGACATTAATATTGAATCTCGTCACTCGCTGTCAGTTATTTTAATATGGACAAGATTTACGCAGCTCATTTCTCAAAAAAAAAAAAGATTTAGACAGATCATGAATAGTTGCTATACCCAGAAAATTAGCTAGTTTATGCTCTCTTTCCTCTTACATATTTTACTATCTGCGTTGGCAATTTCGATGCGACATCATCGAAACCTTGAAATCCGGAGCTGAACCAATTTGACGCCATCGAGCTTAAAATTAAAAAAGACTATTGTGCACTTCATTCGAGTCTTATATAATTGGACTCTGTCCAAGTTGTTATAGATTACATTAATACATGAGAACTTGAATCTCATAACAGTTGCAGGACTAAGATACTGCTGCCGGATGCAACTTGCATTATCACATATAGTAACGATAATTAAATGTTTGGGCACTGAGTTAATTTTCAAAACTACGTATACTGTATTATCAAAACAATCAATACAATATTTGAAATATAAACAAACAAACCTAAACAGATGAAGGAAAAAATAGTTATTTTTTTTATCAAAAAAATAGTTATTTTAAAAAATGGGTCAAATTAAGAATTAAGACTGTATGTACATCTTTTTAGAGCTTAGTTTTGAAGATTTAGTAGATCAGTCTTGGTTAGAGTTATATACCATTTGGCGGACAATACAAAGGAGATTAATGTCGTCTGTATGGATCAACAAATGTTCATCCACATTGTTCATTTTAAATGGATAGCTATTCTGTGAATTCAGAATGATGGTCATGAGATCTAGCTAAATTGTATATAATCATAAGAGATATTTAGAAATATGATGATAAAACTAAGATCAAAGAACAAGCAAACATGCTATGGGTTTCTCGTCTTATGTGGCTGAGGACTCGAGATCAAATAATTAAGGTCACTAATGCTAGAACTATTGTTTTGATCTCATGAAAAGTTAAAAGAGTCTCGACTCAATATTCTCCATCGCGAATAAAGAAAGACACAACGATTTGTTCTGATGCGATAAGTCCCCAAACTCTAGCTAGCAAACTAGCAAGTACCAAACCAAAACTCCTACTGACAAATAGAAAATGTAAAGAGTACAGAAGCATAGTGTCATGGAATCCACTCATGGAAACTTATTGTTACCAGTGACCTCTTCCTTGTCCTCTCCCGCGACCACCTCCGCGTCTTCGGTTTCCTCCTCTACCACCACCGTGAGATGATATTCCCTGAAAAGCCTTGTTTACAAGCTGGTTTGACATACCACCCGAACCACGTCCCCTCTTTGCAGAGACATTGTTAACACTTCCAGTGTTGCTATTAGCAGGTCGTTTTCCTCTGGCATAATATTACAGTAAAGTCAATACAAATTACAAAAAGATAGAAAGATTGCGGATTTGAGTCAGCTTTGCAACAAACCCGATTGTTGTTGTTGCAGAGGGTAACGGCTTTGTGGCTTCTTTCCAAGAAAGGTTGATATTAGTATCTCCGATAAATGAAGGCACTTTTGCATGCAGTGGCTGTTTCATATCAAATTTTCCCCAACGCTTAGTTTATATCAGTCAGAGCTATATGCTTCCACCAATAAAGAAAAGACTAAGACGTTGGGATGTTTACCTTTGTCATTGCCAATATGTTATTACAGGTCCTAAGTCCAGTTGTCGTATTCTGCTTCTTTGTTTTCTGAAGAAAAAACATCACAAAGGTGCAATACATTAAACCCAAAAGGCAAAAAAGCAACCACAACCAGGATCAAAGAAAGAAGTTACAGGTTAATGTACTCACAACGCTTGCCTTCTCTTCATCTGTCTTAGCAGCCGACATGGCTTTGTTGTGCTCCGTCATTCCCTGAGTTAATTTCTTCATCGTTGTCTTGGTCAGATCTTCAACGGTTGTCAATCTGCAACAGAGGACAATACCTTGATATCATAAAAATAATACTAATAGCTGTTCATATTCTCTGCAATATTTGTTTACTCTAAACCGTCAGGCTTAGATTACTTTCAAGTCGAACAAATCTAGATGTCATACCTCTCAGTGAAGTCCTTGTTCAACTCCGAGAAGTCCTCCCCCAGTCTGTCTGATGGCTGGCCGGTCACAATCTTATACCCACACAAGCTGTTTGTTGCATTTGGAACCTGTATATCTCGGCGTATTCAAATAAGTAAAACTAGGAAGAAGAAAAGAGAACGGGACTAGTCACACAAATACGATTGTTAGCAACCTTGTGGGCCAGGTGATGGAACGCGTACAACAAACATTCCACGTACGTGAAATTCATTTCCTCTCCAGTCTTCCTGGCGGGCATGTATTTCTGTAAACAACGAGTGTAACAATATTTATAAGACGATTTCACTACTGCATGCAATGCTTTTACATTAAAAACTATGAGATCGTAATAAGGCATAAAAGAAAGACACTATAAATATAAGTAGAGCATGTCAATACACGATCAAAAATAAGGAATCAGGACACTGAAATTTGGGGGCAGATGAATAATGTCACTTAAATTGGTACCTTTAGAAGCTGAACAATTGAAGGAAGCATCTGTCTTGCCTCCTGAGCAGTTGTGTATGGGGAAATGTCAGCAAGAGCTTTGAGCAAATCAAGCTTCCTCTCTTCTGGGAGCTAGTTATAAAAAAAAAAGAGTTGGTCATACATTGTGCTGGCCAAAGAAATCTCCTTTTAAAGAGCGCTAAGGATATTTGCATGCAAGAAAGCAACGGAAAAACAAGCAGCATACCTACTCATAAGGATGCGCAACAAAAATGTACAAAAAATAAGATTTTACTTCATACCCTTAGTGTCATAAACTATTCTTATTTTTGTCTAAGTGAGTTGATAGCAAATGACTAAAAGAAGCACACATGGATCATGGGCTAAAACAAATACATCAAACGACAAATAGTATATAAATTCTAGGATACCTTGTCAAAAACAGGTATGATATGTTTGTTCAAATAGTTGAGAAACCTGCTGGTTGGAGCACCTCTCTGAACAAAAGAAAGACTAAATTAGTAAATCAACCAGCAAAGTTCTTAGTATGGAATCACCAAGCTACTAAAAGCACCAATTCAGAATCCATACCGCAAAAAAGGGAAGAGCCAATTGGAGACATGAGATCAACCTGTCAATATGGTCTGTATCTAAAACCTGGTAAAAAAATATTGGCAATCAGTAATACCACAGCACAAGGACTATCATTTTATGAAACAAGAAATTTAACTTCATCTTCAGGATGAAGTGACATAACAAGCTTAAATAAATTTCTATCATGCAATACATCAAACTTACATCAAACTGTGCGTCCAAATCGGCCTGCCCTTCGATAATTTCCACAAGTTCTTGCATTCTTTCTTGAGGAGCTTTCCCTCCAAATATACTCAAACTTGTCAGGAAATCCATAAACATTTTAAATTCTCCTCCAGTTACATCTTCTAGGCTCTGAGAAAATCCAAATAAAGTCAGAATATATGGCGAAGAAGAAGGAGACAGATGAAAGAAATAACAAAAACTGAACACACACACAAGATTACGTTCTTACCTGTTTGATCAAATCTGTTATATGTCTTTCCATTTCCTCTTGAGGCTTTAAAAGTTCCCCTTTAAGAGGAAACACCTACATATAATTTATAGAAATTTTAAATGAACATTATTGGCTAAGGTATCACAAATCTCTCAAATGATTGTCATTTCTCAATTCTAAGACTATCAAACCTTTGACTTTGTGGGAAAAGTTAAGATATGAATACCAAACAAGTCACGCAATGGTGTTTCGAGAGTATTGAAAATAACAAAGGACAAAGAAAAAACACTGACCTTATCTCTGATGAAATTCAAGACCTTTTCACGAATCTGATCGTCCGTAGTTGGAGTTACTCCAGCATGCGTAAACAGTGCAGTCAAAGATGCTGTAGCGAAGGAGTAGAGAAAGATATGAAAACATTAAGGAACTGCAGATATCATGAGGACAATAACGAAATCGTATTGTAAATCTAAGATAATTTAAAGCACTACAACTCATAGCAAGCAACTTATTCACTTAAACCCGTTCCTGATCAACCGAGTACACAAAAAGAATAATCAATTTTCTTCCACGAGACTGAAAAATCACATTCACCACCCTTCTCACGGTAAATTACTAGTTTTTAAGAATAATCAGCACCTTCAAACACAGAAAAAAAAAACTGTAAAGAAATTAGACTACCTTTTGGATCCTGTCGTATCAGTGACATCAGAGCCTTATGCACAGCATCCCGCTCCACAGTTTCCTCTTTAGATAACGTCACATCTTAAGTCAGATAAGAGAGACGCAAAAAGGTAGTTAAAGGCCAAAACCTCAAAACTTACCAGAATTAAGAAGTTGCCCAAGAACATCAACAATCTTGGATATAATATCTGGAGTATCCTTGCAGAAGAGTGGGAGTCCACGAATGGCTTGAACCCGAACCTACACATTAACGGAACCACATGCTTTTTTTAACTCAGAACCAAAGGCTAGTTCCATTCCACAGAACAAAAAACTCAAAAACGTGGATGGTTGGTTACATATCCAACTCTCTGAAGAATCAGAAGCACTACATCTCATTAGTCTATCACCTAACCGAACAAGTTGTAAACCCCCGCTTCATTACTATATAACAGTGTAAATCCAGCAAGAAGCTACCATTGAGCACTGCAAATGCAAAACTAATCTGAGTTTACATAGTGGTTTAAGGATAAATCAGAAGCACTAAATCTCAAATACGTACATCACCCACCCCTATGGGAACAAGGTATTAAACCCTGCTTCACCACTATAGCGTAAATCAGGAGTGAAGCTGACTAACACTACAAGCTAATATGAGTTAACGATAATTGATCACACTATGTAAGAATACAAGAGTACAAACCCCAAGATTCTCCTCATCGATACAGTCCATATGAGCATCGAAAGCCTGGTCAGAGAGAGTGGGGAAGAACTTGAAGTAGCGAGGGATCAGCTGCGACGCAAGCTGCTTCGCCTTCATACTCGTCTTCGCCATCTTGATTATCCCCTCGTAATCCTCTACATTCTGAGAACACAAAAAAAAGCAACAAATCAGAAGAATGCTCTTTCCGATTTTCAAATCTCGGGAAACCAAAAAACCCTAGCTGAGGGGAAATCGGAACCTGGGACTTGTCCTTGGAGGCGTTGAGCCGCTCGCTGAACTCGTAGAGCTTCTCGATCTGCTGGATTTCTTCCGACTGGTGCTCTGACATCGCGGAGAGGGAGCGAGGGAGGGAAGAAACTGAAGCAGAGATGAGTGTATGTATACGATTAGTTTGAAATCAGGAGATAACAGATATGTAATCGTCTTTATAAGCAAAAAAAAAAGGTGAAGAAGAGGAGAGCGAGCGTACATAGTGGTTGGTGGTGTTGAGTCTTATCGGAAGAGCGTTGTGAGAGGAGAGTTTTCTGACGACTTTCGTTTATAGCTTGAAGAAGACGAGCCGTCTAGCAGTGAAGAGCCCTTTTTTGTTGAGCCAATCTTGTTATACGCTGTCGTTTTCGATTTATGTGGAAACTTGCCGAATGCCACCTGGATTTTATCGTTTCTTCCAAATCGACCCCTGATGTCTATTTTGGAAAATTAAACAACTGTGTAAATTCTGATGAATATCTGATCCCTGATGTCTATTTTGGAAAATTAAACAACTGTGTAAATTCTGATGAATATCTGATTAATCTATACTATTAAAAGAGAATCATTCTGAAAAATCTACCTATACAAAGTTATTACACCCTTTCATTACATTTAACTTTTATTGGTCTTACCTAATATTTTGTAACAATATCTTAATTAATACCATATATTTATCGGAGTTTTATTCCTTCCTTTAACAATACGCGCTTAGAGTATTAAACTAATACTAGATTATGACCCGCCCTTTTTATTTTTTGTTTTAAATTTAGTTTTTATATATGTGTTTTTGTGATTATATTCGTATGTTTCTTTGTAATCATATTTGTGTATAAATCAAAATATATATTATTAAATAACGGCAATTTAAAAATTGATCCGGTATATGTTCGGTTAAGGATGGGTTGCGGATCGAACCCGGCCCGCTGACCCGCTAATCCGCATGTTTCAATTTTGTTCTGATCAAAAAATCTGACCCGTATAAACCGCAAACAAATAATTTTGTACCCGCTCCGCTTAATTTTACGGTTATCTGTGAGTTGTATTTTTTTAAACAATAATTCTTTAATATAATAATTGTAAAGATATATAAAAATATATTTATAATAAACCTTTTATCTATTATCAAAATTCATATACAGTTATATATTTTGATTTGAATAAAATAATATTTGAAACTTAAATAAGATATATGGTTTGAAAGTTGAGGTCGGATCATAATTTTAATTTGTTTTTTTTGTTTTGGTCAAAACAATACAATAATTTAAATATGTAATTTCAATGCCAATCAAAAGGATTTATCATTGTCCAAGTTCCCGTTATTTTCTCATGATAGAATATTATTTATGAAAATGTAACATCAGTATTTATATTTTGAAACATCACATGTATTCTCATTCCTAAATAAGAATGTAGTTGAACGTTCTGTTTGAAAATATGTATATTTAGTTTGGGTTCGAAGAAACTACATATAACATATAAGCCTTATACGTATATCCATTTATTAAATTTGGATTTGTAAAAAGAAAAAAGTTTGGGTTTGTACAAATTGCATATAACTTATAGATCTTGTACAACTATTTGTTATGTATATTCGTTTAGTTAGTTACGTGAACATAAATCTATGAATTTTAATAGCATAAATATAAATTTAAAAATTTTGACCTATGATAATAATATAAATCTATTTAGACCCGTTAACCTATTGGTCTCGTGATCCGGAAAATATCTTTTAGTTTTTATTTTTGTTTTTTCATTAATGGCATAATCGTTATTAAATCTTCTTCTTCCTAAAGACATTTTTTTAAGTCTCCTGCAACTTTCTCTAAGGTTATCATCCAAGTGTCTTCAACAACAACTATAACTTATGACGATTTGTTATAATCGACTTGTTAGCTTTGACTCAAGTTCCCTGAAAAATTTAGATGAAACGTTTGTTGATCAAAAAAAAAGGATGAAAGATTTGTTAGCTTTGTATGGGAAATAATCACTTATCACGATTGTATTTTCTAATTATAAAAAGACTGCTAAAAAAATAAAAAACTGTAAAAGAAAGTAAGTGATAGAATATGGGCCCCACATATATTGTATGCTCTTGATGAAAATAAGGAAGTTAGTAAGTTACGTACGGTTAAATAATATTTTAGTGCAGTTATATTTACTTTAAATTGTAGATGCAGTTATAAAATTTAAAAAGTAGATACAACTTTTAACAATAGGGCAAACTGCAGAATTAATAGAATAATATTAGATTTTGACCCGCCCTTAAAAAGACGGGTATTTTTTTGTTTTAACTTTTTTGTTTTATATTTGTTTTTTCTTTCTGATTATATTTGTATTTTTGTAATCATATTTGTGTATAAATTTTAATCAAAATATATTTTATTAAATAATAACAATTTAAAAATTGATCCGGTATGCGCACGATTAAGGCTGGGTTGCAGGTCGAACTCACCCCGCTGATCTGCCAACCTGCGGGTTTTCAATTTTGTTTTGTTAAAAATATAATCCGCACAATCCGCAAACAAATAATTTTGTACTCGCACCTGCTCTGCTTAATTTTGTGGTTATTTGCAAGTTATATATATTTTAAAATCATTATTTAATAGAATAGATTGTTAGTTTGTTAGTTTGTTACCGAAGTCAAAGATAATCAAATTATGGAAATCTCGGTCCTTCTTGTGCATCATTCCATGTATGCACTCGGTCCATATATGTTATGTTTATACTTCTTAATTAAAAATTTAAACGAACAACAATTTTGTACATGCAATATATATAATCTTTCTATGATAACATCTAATAATACAATTATCCAACTAAAAGCTTGGTTTAAAATCTTATTTTAATCTTTTCTATTATTACTCTTTATTTTATATGATACATTTCTTCTATAAATTAATTTTATTTTTTTACCGTAGTGATTGTTAATCAAAAGTGTTATACACTATATTTTATGTTCAGAATCTACAATATTTATAAATAATTATTAAAATGAGTTAGTATATACATATTGTAACATGTCATCTTACATTATATAATTTCAAATATTTACAAAATCAAATTTAGTAAAATATTTTTGCAAATCATATGTGTGTATATATTACGTTAACTTAATTTTTATAAAAATTATTATAATAAAAAAATTATTAAAAACTTTTACAATAAAAACCTACAAATATGTTCTATTGAATTAGCTTAAAAAATCTACCATTAAACTATATCAATTTAACAAATGTAACTCTTATTGAATATACACATAAAATATAATGAGACAGAAGATATAGGTATTTAGATATTCGGGTAAGTTTAATTTTAGTGGGATTTGTGGGTCCTAAATATTTGGACCCAAATAGATATTTGAATTGTGGTTAAAAATTGAATATATTTAATCTCGGTTTAAGATGGTTTCTTTCATGTCTGGATCGGTTTGGAATCACAATTCAAATACATGTAAAGTACATGTAATATTTGGGTACATAGCAGGTCTAGGTCGGTTCAGATATTAAGATCTGAAAATATTAGAAGTACCTGAAAATTTGAATAATAATCTGAAACTTAAAAAATAACCGAAAACCCAACAAATGCCTAAAATATATTCAAATATCCAAAAAGGATTTGATAATCTTCCTAAAATATAACCCCGAATTAAAGAAAATACACAAAAATTTTATCTGAATGCTCAAAATATATTTAAAAAAAAATTGAATTTTACCTAAAACCTGAAAGTATGTATAACTGAAAACTTACTCAAAAAAAATATCTGGAACATCGAAAAAATATCCAAAATAGCAAAATACCTAACATACAGAAATGTACTTTGGGTACCCGGCTGGGTTTTGGGTTGGATCCGTCCGAACCAAGATCCACTGGTCTAAAATACTCAATACGTACATTTCTTTCGACCCATTCCCAATTTTTTTTTATTCGAGTAAATATTTAGGCTTAACAGAGAGTTACAGTATAACCTCTATAAATTAATAATCTATAAATTAATATCTTTATAAATTAATATAATTTCATAGTCCTAAATTGAGTTTTGATTCAATTAGTATCTCGATAAATTAATAATCTCTATAAATTAATAAAAATTATAGTTTTGGTGTAGTCCCAACATTATTAATTTATAGAGGTTTCACTGTATATAGAAATATACATATTAAATTTCAAATAAACTAATTTATAAATTATGTAATTTGAAACAAATTCTCTTCTTCGATATAATACAATTTTGTAAATAATAATGTACAACAATCACAAAATACTAATTCATGTCAAACTTTATTTATAATCTAAAAAAAGCCCACGCTTTCGAAGCGTGGATCAACAACTAGTAGTATCTTAAAAGTAAAATATTAATAATTTAATGTGACTTTATTTATAACTATAAGTTTAAATGGTAAAACTTCAAATTAACCGGTTACAAAGTGCCACATATACTAAAAGAGTATGTTAATTTTGTTATTAAGGTTCTTAAATAATATCTCCTTTTGTTTTATTGTGCTTTAATTGTTTTGTTTATTTTAATACTTAGATATCATGGCAAAATCTACTATTGGGATTGCCCTAAGCATGGGTGTTTGGAGTTCCAAGACCAAAATTTTTAGATTTTCAATTCCATATTCATAGGTCCTATTCATATATTTTTGTTTTCAAGCCGAATTTAGTTTGATTTTTCTTGAGTTTGGTAAGGATCATATTATACCAAATGTCCAAAATCATTTAAAGTTTTTCAAAAAAAAAATGACTGAAATTGACCAAAAACATATAAAAGTATTTAGTTAAATCTCTTAGACTAATTTATCACTAAACATAACCCTATTAGTAAAACCTAAGTCGAAATTAATTGAAAACTTCAATATATAGGTGTTGGTTCACTTTATTAACCCCATGGAGAACTTCGAAGATAGATTTGTGTGCAATTTAAAAGAAAAAATATCATTTTGACTCAATCCCAAATTGTATATAGCCTTTACATGCAGAACAATGATGAATAAGTAAATAAATAAATAATTTTTTTCAAAAAAAAAAAGCAAATAAATAAATATCTCACCACAAGACTCTATTTGCTCTTATTTTCTATTTCTCTCATACACAATTAAATTAACAATTAAACGACCTCTGAGTTCCGCTACTCGACCTTAATCCTAACTGGGAGATTTAGGCCTCACTTCAATACCATCAATCACAATGCCACCTTTAAGTTGATATCCTTTCACCTCCGAGAGACTCATGTTGACCTCATGGTCCTCACCTTCTCGTGTCTCAAACTCTCCTAACTCAATCTCCATCCATCCATCGTCTCTACCTTTGGGCTCCCTCCTTTTCCCGTCCCCACCAAACATCTCCACAGTCATCGCCATACGCTCTTCACGGTTTCCGTAGAGCAGACGCTTCATTTGTTGTTTCTTCTCATCCAAGCAACATAGATAAGATGTGTTTTTCACAATATGACCATTACTTGATTTAACCCAAGTCTCAGCCGGAACAAGGTCTAGTCCGTAGGCGCGTTTAGTTACTTTTATTATGAGATATGCTCCATATCTTGTGTTTGGTGATAAAACTCCGGTTTGGATTTTACCACTGACTTCTAACCGATCCGTTGTTATAAGCTCAGCGGATTCCGAAAATCTGTAAAGAAAAAAAAAACGATTGTTTAGATACAATAAATTTTGAAATATACACAAAGCATAAATACTTATTTGAAGTTGAAAAGCTCACCTAGAATTTGAAACCTTGCTCCAGGACCAGTAGGATGCTTGGTCGCCAGATGGTATGTAAATATCTCTTGCTGATAAAATATAAGAAACTTTTCCAGACAACTTATTGATCTTGAATAGCTGAAATTGCATCAAAGTATATTGATGAGAAGAGGCTTTTGTAAATCGAGATCGAGATGATTATCAGTAGAAAAGCTCTGATGATCCCATAAACTATAAAAACTTTGATTCTTTTTTTTTGTAAATATAGAGTAGTTCATTAAGATCTAACCTTTCGAGCATTATCGATGAGAAGAGAGTCACATAAACATCTATATATCTCCTTTTTGGATGAAAAGCTCTGATGATTATCAGTAGATCGAGATATGAGGCTTTTGTAGTCTGACGGCAAAAACTTTTCCCATACAAAATCAGAGTCTCCGGCTAACTGGAAAACCGAAGACACTGTCGAGGATGAGAATATGTCTGCCGGAGATGTATAGGAAATGATGTTGGCTACGCATGCTTCTGGTAACATCTTTCTTCTTATTTGCAGAAAAAAATATAAATTAACGTGAAAAACAAGATGTTTGAAAAAATGATGTTTGAAAGAGAACTATGTTTGTGATTATGGGATTTTCTTTGAGTTATGTGACTGTGGTAATGCGGTATACTTGGAAGTAGTGATGGTGAAGTATATATATAGTGATGCTTGTAAACATCCGCAGACGGTTTTGGACCAAATGGTCAGTTTCGTTGAGCTTTTCATATATTGTTGAATTAAATATTGTTTCTTTACCAGGTTCAACCTAAAGCGTGAGCCCCACCGGCAACAATGGTAAGTCAAACTTAACACGTTTGGTTGTTGGCAAAAATAAAAAGTTCGTCTTCCAAAAGAGAAAGTCTACGCGGAGAGGAAATTACCCAAGGGTACGATAAAGTAGCACTATTTTCTTTATTCTTAATTAAACGTTTAGAGACTTAATAGTACTCCGAGACCAGTCTTACCCAAATAAACGTTAATAGCACTTGTTTTTTTATCGAGCATTAGAGACTTTTGAGTTGTTTCTTTGTTGGTGAAGAGCCTCATATTGGAGAGGTTCATGCGGCGATTCATGCCAACAGTAAACTGAAACTGCATATATATGGACCTTGCGAAGAAAACAACAAAAGTTATATGCACAGTTTCTAAATCCAAAAATTGTTTTGTTTTTTTTTTTTTGAACATTTCAAAAATTGTTTTGTTATGGGTTGACGATCAACAGATCAGATTGTGTCATCGGCCGTCATATATGTTTAAGATTTTCCTCTTAATTTCAAGAATAGAGCCTGAAAGCCTCACACCTCCTATGTATAATCTCACATCGATTCCCATTTAGGTAGATTTCATGGGATTCCTAAACCATCTAGTTTCGGAGAAGGGATTTTCTTTTTTTTTGGGGGACCATTAATTAGTACCGCTGAGAAACTACATCTCAACACTGATGTTTGAGATTTGATAGAGATAAGGTCCTAGTAACCTTGGTAGCTGGGATAAAGATCTCATATTAGAAATATAAAAGAGACTTGAGTAATATATAAGGGACTTGGATCACATCACTAATTGCCACTTAATTTTAAGTTTGAAACCCAAAAAACTTATTATGGTATTAGAGCCGGTCCGATACCCTGACCCATTAATCCGGTCTGGACAGTGGCCCGATCAACCCATTAGTTGATGACCCAGAGAAGACTCAGTCTTCGAAATAGCTAGAAAAAAGCATTATTTCGAAGAGGTATTGATGGATTCGCGAGATTAATGGTTATACACACCATTATCTCGAGGGAGGGACTTGAATCACACCACTAATTGTCAATTGGTTAAAAGTTTGGAAATCCAAGAAACTTATAATTGGTCCTTGACAATCTTCCACCAAGGTTGATCGCACTTATGGATCGAATACATTCATTGCGGTAAACTATTTCATGGACATAATAACCCTGAATAAGCGTGGAGAAGATTAGAACAAATGTCAGAGCCAAGGAGGATAACACTATGACAACAATGACTAAGCGGCTCAAATGAAACAATTCAGATACATATACCTAATCTCCAAAAAAGTTGTTAAAGAAAAATAAAGAAAATTTGTTCCATTCAAACTAAAATTATGTAATGTACATAAACTATATTTTTCGCTCGAGTTTAAATTCGAATTAATTTTAAGATTCTAAGTATAAGATTGAAAGAGATGAAAATTGACCCAAAATAGAGAGGAAATGACAAAGCAGCATAGGTATGTATATATTGTAGGTTACACACAATATCTCATATTTTATTCCTGTCATGTAATTTAGAAATTACTTTTTGCTAAATTTTCATTAATTTTTCAACCATAGGGAAATTGTGGTTAGTGGACCATTTCCGTGAAACTTACAAGTTGGAAACGTTTTGTTTTGTTTTGATTGCTTTTTGTGGGTCAACTTAACATATTTAAACTAATCATTGAGTTCTAATTGCTACATCACATTCTAACATGCAGAGTAATTAAAGATAAACTAGATTTGATCCGCTTTTCAAAGGGCAGATATATGTTTTGTTTTATGTTTCTTTTAATAATTTAATTTAATTTTTGTGTATTTTATAATTATATTAGTGTTTAATATTAATTTAGTTTAATATATTTTTTGGTGACTATATTCAATATATCAAGTTGCATAACTATACACTTGTACCATATGCATTTCAGAAATCATTTTAAAACTTTATTCCTAAAATTTGCAACATATTATATTTACTTAGTAGTTACCTAACATAATTTAGTCAAGAATACTTATATCCCAATCGCCCCAAAAATAAAAGTCTCATACCCTATTAGACATGATCTATATACTCGAACAGTTCTTAAAGTGTTATATTCGAAAACTAATATTAAACTCAACTCGCACCTAAAACCGAACAAAATTTTTGAAAAATGTTTAAATTATTTTTTAAACATATTCTGTTATATATATATATAATATATATATATATATATATATATATATATATATATATATATGTGTGTGTGTGTGTGTGTGTGTGTGTGTAATTGAGTTAATACAGTCTTCACTAACTCTAAGTAGAATCACATTTAATAAATATTTTTAATCAAATAATCTATTTAAAACCCGTTAAACTAAATAAGTTCATATGAATATTTATCTATTCTATTAATTCTTCAACATGTCCAATTGATATAGGGCTATGTCCACTTTTTAATTTTTATAAATGCCACTAAATACATCTTTAATATATCTTTTTGTATTAATATAACTGCCAAATCACATAACTGGCTATTAATCACGTAACGGCCCAAAAGGGCGCATGATTCAATATGATTTGATATCGTATTTTTTTGTGAACGCCCATTACTGCATAATTATATTTCTTAATTATGGTCATTAATCACGTAACTGGCTAAAAAGATATTATACAAATATTATAATTATTAAAGCCTCTTATAAATCATTTAAAAAAGATATTATACAAATTAAAAACAAAAATAATTAAAAACACAAATATAAAAATTTTAAAAGATGTAAAACAAAAAATTTACCCGCCCTTTTAAGGGCGGATCAAAATCTATTCTATTAATTATCCTGTATGACCAATTAATAAAAGGTTCTTTAGAGCATTGTTAACCATTCGTAACTTTCCTCGGCATATGAAACGATAATTTGGGCTTCGAATATTGTTAACCGTTCGTAACTTCCCTATATTCCTGTTTTTATGTTCAAATACAAAAAACAAATAATTTGGACTGAATATTGACAAAAAGACGAAGCCTTACCATATGATACATGTACATACTTACAAAACTTATCTATTCTATTAAATTCATATCATACAGAATATGATTATACAAACACACAAACATAAAATTATGTTTCTTTAAAAAATAAAATTAAAACTAAAACTAAAATTAAAATTAAAAATTATTATCATGATCCGATATTCTACAGATTTTAGTTTAACGGGTTTTAAATAGATTTCTACATTTGGACCCGCCTTTTTATATTTTTTAGTTTTATATTCTTTTAGAAATTTAATTTTTATATTTATATGTTTTAGTCATATTTGTGTTTTTCATTGTATAACATTTCTCTTAAATAATTAATAGGAGGTTTTAATCATTGTATTAAAATAGTTTTACCATACATATATCAATATGTTATGTTTTTATTTTAATAGTATTGACTAGATTCGGATTCGCCTTTAAAAGAGCTGGTATATTTTTTTGTTTTACATATTTTAGAAATTTAATTTTTATATTTATGTTTTTAATCATATTTATATTTTTCTTTGTATAATATTTCTTTTAAATAATTAATAAGAGGTTTTAATAATTATCGTAAAATAATTTGACCACACATATATCAATAGGTCATATTCCTATTTTAGTATATTGATATTATATAATGAAAAAACGTAAATAAAAACATAAATATAAAAATAAAATTTATAAAAAAATGTAAAAAAAAAATATACCTGCCCTTCTAAGGGCGGATCAAAATCTAGTTTTTATTAAAAATCCACTTAAACCCGTTAAAATCCTGTCAATCATAAAATTAAATTTTATTAGTAACCCGCTTCCACCACTAATTGATATTAATATTAGTTAACTTTATTGGTTAACTTTATTAGTTAACTTTTAAAGTTTCATTTTATAGTAAACAAACTAAAGAAATATATTTCCATCAGTTTATTTATATTTCTGTTTTAATTTTAATATATGTGTATATATTCCGAAATATTTAATATTTTGTAAACAAAACATATTTTGTGTTGTACATTTTTAGAAATTTAATTTTCATTTTAATTTTTTATAATCATGTTTGTTTTTTTGTTTATAATCATATTTATTTATAAATTTTAATCAAAATATATTCTAATTAATTTTAGGGCCCTTAATTTATCTTTAAATAAAAGAAAATAATAGTTGGAATAAATATATATCAATAGATTATGTTCCAAATTTAATATAATAGATTTTGTTTGATTAAATAAGATATATTGATGCATTTACAAATTTGGTGCTTTTTTAATTAAGTTTTGAACTATATGTTGAAAACAGACAGTTTTTTAAGGAGTAGTGGGTAATGCATAGTGGTTACATGTACATCATTATTTTATGAAAAAACAATTAGATGCAGTTACAAATTAATTAACGTATTCTATAGAAGTTACAAATTTATTTTATTAAAGTGGTTACATGAATAATCACTTAGATGCAGTTATATTTTGAGTTGAACTCAACTAATATTAATTGGACATGTTCCAAATTTAATAGTATTGATAGATGATAGATATTTGAAAAAAAGTGTAGTTTCAATTTTATTTATTAATCAATTAATAATTAAATAGATAAAATTTCATTAATTTTTCTTGATTTGATTTCATATATAATTATAACTAGATTTTTGACCCGAGCACCCGCTCGGGTATACTTTTCTTTTAAAAATATATTGATATTTATTTTTCATTGTTTTTCATGTTATTATTATATATTATATATGTGTCATTGTATAATTAATCATATTTTATACATATCATCATATAAGTAATCAATATAATTAGTAGTACTTTATATGTATCATCATATAAATAATCATATATATTTTATTTTAAAAACCTAATGTAAGATATAAAAACCACAATTTAAGTTGGTGTTTGAAATTGATTTTTGTATTGTATTTTATATATATATATTGAAATTATTTTTACACCGGTTACTGGAAAATATTTTAGTAAAAATCAATTTTTGAATATATATATTTGAATAAATTTTTATATATATCAATTTTAAGTTATTATTTTTATTTGATATGTATATTAAGTATAAATTTTGTTTTATGATTATTTTAGAAAAAATGTTTTAGATAATTAGATTGAGCAATTTCATATATATGTTAAAGTTTGGCCCACGTATATAGTTTTTCATAATATAATGGACTTCCAGTTTTTTTAAATAACTTAAAACCCATTATTTGTTAGGTAATTAGATTGAATTATTTTGCTCCATATAGATATTTGTTTTGTTTTTTTTATGTTTTTTGGAATTGAAATTATTTTCTGCTTTTATATGTACCATCATATAAATAATCATATACTTAATAGTATTTACATCTATCATCATATAAATAATCACATATATTATATTTTAAAAACTTAATGTGAAATTTAAAAACCATAATTTAAGTTTGTGTTTGAAATTGGACTTTGTAATGTATTTTCTTCTATATATTGAAAATATTTGTTTATAAAGTTTACTGGAACATATTTTAGTAAAAATCAATTTTTGAATATATGTAAATTTTTGAATCAATTTTTGATATTAATTAATTTATAAATTATTTTTTTGATTTGAAATATGTATATAAAATTTAAATTTTGTTTTATGATTACTTTAGACAAATATGTTTTTAGATAATTAAATTGAAACATTTTTATATCTTTAAAGCTGGCCCAAATATATAGATTTTCATATTATATTAGACTTCCAATTTTTTTGATAACTTAAACTCATTTGTTTTTAATATATTGTCATCCATGTTTCCAAACAACTATATACTTTTTTTATATTGCTAATTATGTTTCCAAAAAAATCTCAATTTTAATAATATATATATTTTTAAAGATACCGATATCCATGTTTCCAAACAACATTATATTTTTTATACTGTTAATCATGTTTTAAACAAATCTCAAATGTAATTCAATTTTGATAATATAAATTATCTCAAAAGCATAAAATATTTGATATCTAATGTGCAAACCATTTAAAAGAGATTGTCTATAAATATTATTGTTAGATTTATAAATAATATTTGATATCTACTGTGTATCGTGTTTCCACAAATATTATTTGATATCTACTGTTTACCAATGACCGTGTTTCCATTTTGCTATATTTATCAGGTAATTTATAATACATGTGTAAACTAATATAAAGCGTTTCTTTCATTACGATGAACAATAGTATTTTCTCGTTTTGGATTCGAAAAAATATAATTAGTGTTTAAGATACCATCCAGATATACTAAGCCCAAAACAGTATAATATTGTCTAAACCCAACGTGAGTTTTGTGGTTTTTGTGGTTTTTATCAGTGGTTTACAAAAATAATACATCAAAAGACTGTATTTAATATTAGTGGCATTCAATGGTAATTATTGAGGAAAAATTAGGGTTAAATCTTATTTGTACTTCAGTTTTAATAGTTTAGATTATATTTTTTATACTGTTAATCATGTTTTAAACAAATCTTAAATGTAATTCAATTTTGATAATATAAATTATCTCAAAAGCATAAAATATTTGATATCTAATGTGCAAACCATTTAAAAGAGATTGTCTATAAATATTATTATTAGATTTATAAATAATATTTGATATCTACTGTATATCGTGTTTCCACAAATATTATTTGATATCTACTGTTTACCAATGACCGTGTTTCCATTTTGCTATATTTATCAGGTAAATTATAATACATGTGTAAACTAATATAAAGCGTTTCTTTCATTACGATGAACAATAGTATTTTCTCGTTTTGGATTCGAAAAAATATTATTAGTGTTTAAGATATGGGCCATCCAGATTTACTAAGCCCAAAACAGTATAATATTGTTTAAACCCAACTTGAGTTTTGTGGTTTTTGTGGTTTTTATCAGTGGTTTACAAAAATAATACATCAAACGACTGTGTTTAATATTAGTGGCATTCAGTGGTAATTATTGAGGAAAAATTAGGGTTAAATCTTATTTGTACTTCAGTTTTAATAGTTTAGATAACATTATTATTACAAATAATATTCAGAATAATGTTACAACAAACAAAAAATATTACACATAATAATGCAATTACAAAAATGCAATTACAAATGGGTTTTGTAAATCGTAGCATGGTCTGTGGCCCAATTCTTTTGTCGGTAGCATCTTTAGTTTAATTATAGTTTTTGCAATGTAACTGGAGAAGTTATATTATCGTGTGTAATAAATCGCTGATAATTTAAAAGGGCGGGTAAACAATTAAATCGCTGATGCAGTTACAAAAAGAGGTGGCTGATTATAAGGCAATTTACGTGGTGGTTAAAATATATATAACTTATTAGATGGAGTTATATTAAAAGATATGTATTGTTGAAATTTTTAAATTGGAAACAACTATTATTAACAGGGCATACTTCAACTTTAATAGTATTGACTAGATTTTGATATGTGCTTTCAAAAGACGGATTTATTTTTCTTTATTTTTTTTTCAAATTGACAAATATTTATTAAATGTCATATTTTCATATATTAGTTTTTTATAAAAGACTTAGGGGGATGTATTCAATTTAGCATTTGATGTGATTTGATTTTTAATGGAGTTTTAGATGATTTTAATAAGTTGCAGAGATTTAGGTGATTTTTGTTAAACTACTCTAGAATATCATCTAAAACAATGGGATTTGAGTTTTATTTTTTTTAACTAAGAAACTCCACCCAAACACTCTAAAATCACCTCAAAACTTTAAAATCCCACAACTTAAAATATTTTCAATAACAGTGGATTTCAGAGTACTTTACGAAATGTCAAGTTCAATAACAGTGGATTTTAAATAAGTTTTTAAAATTCATGTTTGAATAACAGTGGATTTGTCATTATAATACAAATCACCTGAAACTCTCAGTTGAATACACCCTCCTTAAACTTTTTATCTTTTTATCGTGTTTCATTTTAAATGAGTATATGCGTGAGCACAATATCCGGACCCGAAGAATCAACCCAAAACCGACCCGAAAATCAGGATCCCGAACCGATTAGACCCGGGGTAAATATCCGAATGAATTCTAAATTGCTATATCCGAAGAACCGGTCCCGAACCCGACCCAAACCGAGAACTGAATGAGTACCCGAAGATATCCGAAATGTGAATATATATCTAAAAATATATGTTATAATTATATTTATAATTATTTTAATATTTTAAATTAATATTATAAGTTAACTATAGTAGTTATTTTTGGTACTTTTGAGTATTTCTGGATAAAATATGATAATTTGGATAAAAGTTTATCAAAAAAACTGTATAGAATGGCTACTTTTGAGTAATTTGGATACAAAAATTTGAACCGAATCAGATACTTTGGTTATTTTGAGTACAAATAATCGAACCCGTTTTAGATACTTTGGTTATTTGGTTATTTTTCAGGTTCTTATGCATGAGAACCGAACCCACCCGGACCCGGAAAGACCCGACTCGAACCCGATCCAAAATTTTATAATACCCGAATGGGGTTTAATTTCAAAACCCGAAAAACCTGATACCCGAAAGAACCGATCCGTACCCGAATGAATACCCGAACGTCCAGGTCTAATGAGTATTTATGTTTAGAAAATTAAACTTTATTTTTAATGAACTAAGTTGGTATAACTCTGATAAATTAATTTCATTATGTGGTTAATTTTTTAATAAAAAAATTATATAATTTTAATAAATATTTATACTTTTCAATGAAAAAATTCAATTTTTTATGAATATTTAAATTATATTAAAAAGAGAAAAACACAATAATTAAGTGATTAATTTTTGTTCACTACACAAAATATCAAAAAAAAAGACTCAATATAAATGTGTTATTAATATTATTTGATTGCCCTTAATGAAATATGCAATGTTAGTAAAAAAGATAATTTTAGTAAAAAAACCAATAGAATTATGTTTTAATAGTATATATTTGAGCATATCCAAAAAACAAATAAATATATAAACATTCCGAACTATTTCGTCGCCATATCACTAGTTAGTTGAAATTCAATGGCTGACAAAAAAAAGTTGAAATTCAATGAAACTTAGAAATATAAACAAAAATCTGAAAACTAATTTCTAATATGTTTTGATAATAGGTAAAAACTAGATTTTGGCAAAATGATGCCTAGTATACAAAATCAACATTATATTTGAATAATAGTTCGTAATGTAAACATGTATTTTTCTTGTATGGTTATAGTCTAAAGATATTTACTTGCTTTGTTTTCTTTGATAACTAATCCTGACAGAGAAAAATAATTAGTGATTAATCGACTGCAAATCTTGCATGCACTAGCAATATATAGAATATATAAAGTTATAAAGAAATCTATAGATAATTTTGTGACAATGTCTTAACTAAAACTAGATTTTGATCCGCGTTTCGAAAGCGCGAATTTTTTCGGTTAATAAAAATATTTGACATTAATAGTGTTTTGGTTTTAATAGTATATATTATCATGTTATCAAGTCGTATTATATTGGAAAAGAAAATGATTTTGAAAAAATATATTTATCAATGATTTTATTTGAGATTTTGCATATAATCTCTTGTGTTACAACACATTTTTTATATTTTGTGTGTATTTTATAAGAGTTTATTTTTTAAGCCGGTGAAACAATAGTTTATTTTCTCTATTTTGGGTTAATCTAATAGTATAGATTTGTAGATGTTTTAATAATTTTAGAAGTGTTTTTGTACCCTACCTAGACTTACAGTCAAACTCATAAATTCAGTTATTCGAATATAGTCCAGTTCAATTTATTTGAAACTGATACGTAAAAACCTGATAAAACCCAAATAAAAATTGTTTAATATGAATTAGTATTTTAGTTTTGTTCTACAGTATTATATTACAAAATTTTTTTATATCGAAGAAGAGAATGATTTTTTATTTAAAATTAAAAATTTATGAATTTATTTATTTGATATTTTGTATGTTACAATGATATTATTATATATAAGATTTTTATTTGTTTAAGTAGTGAGACTTAAGATTTATGATTTTGGCCTTATTATTATTTATAGATTTTTATGTTTCAATAGTTTTAAAAATTAATTAAAAATAATATTTTTAAAATAGATTAATACATATCGTTTTGTTTTAAGTTATTTTTGGTAAAGTGTGTTTATCAAAATTTTATTTTCTAAGTATTAAAATAAATTTATTTTTAAACTTGTAACTTTAAATATTTAATATAAAACTTGTGGGTTAAATTATAATACATATTTACAGCATATATTTTGTGTTTAAATGGTTAGACTTTATTTAAAATAATTATCCATACTATAGATATTTTAGGTCATAGTGCCATAACATTATAAAAGAAACCATAGTCCTCATTAGAATTTTTAAATATAGGCCAATAAAATGAATTACCGAAATATTAGATTAGACCAAGAAAATTAATCTAAGAAAATGAACATTACGGTTGGGCTTTGGTTAAACAAAATCTTTGACCCATTAAAATATGTTGATTACTAAAAAAAACATTGAATGTTATACAGTTAGAGAAATTTAAGGTAAGATAAAAATAATGAACTAAATGAAAAAGTCCAAACAACCTTGCATAAGTAGATTTGTTTAGTCCTTCTTTTTAAATAGTATAGATTTTAATTAGTTACTAGTAGTTGATTGTCAACATAGAAAAAATATTTGGAATATATACAAAAAGAAAGTAGACAAAACATGAATGGTAAATAATCTCCTATATATTAAAAGAGAACCATTTTTAAAAATATGTTCACACTATAATGGTCATATGTGAGGTTTACAATGATTTGAGAATGATCATTCACACTCTATATAAATATTTTCACGCTCTACATAAATGTGTTCACACTATGTACTTTATGTTTTGTTTTTAATATAAAATTCACACGTAAAGTTCCAAAAAAATATGAATTTAAAAACTAATTCAACAATAGGATATTAAGATATGATAAAAAAACAATCCAATACAACAAATATTCAAAATAAGGATGTTCAATATGCTAAAACCGAATAGTAACGAACATAAATAGATAATATGATTTTGTTTTGGTATATACCATACAAACTGAATGAATGTGATTTTATAAAAACCGTAGGATTTAGATATGGTTTGGTTTATAACCGATTAAACCGAACAAAACTGATCAAAAGTAGAAACATGTAAATATGTATATATTTATAACAACTCATGAATATCTATTTGTTATATAAGTTGAACTATAATTATAATTTGTAAATCACTTGAACTACAATTAAGCAACAATTCAATGCAATTGAGGCTTCTTATTTTCTTAGTCTACTTTTTGATTTCTTTGTTTTATTTTAACATTGACTAAATTGAAACAAATATTATAAATTTGATGGACACTAATTAGTTGAAATTCTTTACAACTCTTTTTTATCTTAAGACAAACAGAATTGTGTTCAATCGAAGATATATGAATTTGATAAACACTAAATATGGAAAAATAAAAAACTTTTATTTCGTGCTACTTTTTTTTCAAAATTAAGAGTTTTGATATTAATTTTAGATTTGATTATTTTATTAGATGATAGAAGAGTTTTTTTGTTTTTATTATTTTATTTCAATATATAATATTTTTTAATAAATTATTTTTTGAGAACTTTACTCTAAAATCCGTATAGTATATAATATGATCTCAAACTAAACAATTATGTTTTTTGGTATAAAATCAAATAAACCAAAAACCGACGGTATATAAACCGAACCGAAATAAATATAGATTTATAATAGTAGTTATATTTTACTAACCAAAATACGTAAACCGAAAAAAACAAACCAAACCGAAACTAAATCGATATCCAGATTGAACACTCCTTATCCAAATGAAACCGAACTATTGTTTTCATTCTCTAAAACATAATGAAAATAACAACTTCATCCGCACAAACCCCGGATCTTATCCTAGTTTGCAGTTATTAAGAAATTAGCGACAGTTTTTTTTCCTGATTAACATGATGGTATTTCAGACATGTGGAAGGTCTCACACTAATCTACAACTTATAGACTACAAATGAAGGTATAATCTATAGATGGACCATTTCTCAAGTGTGTAAATGGGATGTATCAACGGAGAGCTTGCCTGCTACTAAAGCCTCTATTTTGAGTAAACAAATGTTTATTTCAACCACAACAACTGGCAAGGATATAATCCATTGCTAATCGGTTTTAACTAATTATAGACATTTCAACAATGCATATGGTCATGGTTGATTGATATTTTTAGGTAGTGTTATATTAAATCAAAAACCAGAAAAATGTTTTAAGAAAAATAAACGTCAATATTTTAAAAATAGAAAGACAATAGAACAAAGCAGCCAGTCTCTTTCGGATTATCCTACAAAAAGTCTACTACTAATTATATAAATGTGTTTACATATAGGGTTCTGTATCATAAAACAACAAATCCTCTATTTGGTAAAGAAGAACTACAATGTCGCCAATAAAATTAGCTATATTTTGTATTATTCTTGTTTCTTTCGTTAGTCTTCATGAATGTATGTCATCTAAAGGTAAGTTTTCATTACATTATTTATCATCTTTATCATTATAACCACAATCATATATTCCATAGTGTGTTTAATTGGGTTGTTCATAACATTTTATATAGGTTTCGCAATAAATTTTGCGCCATGCAAAAGAGGAACAGCTGGTGATGTTAGGAGTTTTGAGGCTCCTAAGTCAGATGATAGTAAAGTGGAAGTAAGTTGTCGAACCAGTTCTGAGGGATTCAAATGCAGAGAAAATGCAAGTATTTGCCTAATCTAAGTGCAATCAGTGAATTGGATGGTTTTTAAACTAAAACTAGAATGCAAGTAACAGAAATGATACTTTTAAGCTATTGGAAAGGAGAACTCATGGGTATAGGGATTTCAGACCTTGGGTGATCAAGTTTCGAACTAAGGACGACAAATGAATCAATCAAACTATTAACCTTAAACCTAGACACAATTCTAAGCAAGCTCTATGTCTAGATGAATGTTCATTTGCTAACATGTCTCAAACATCAAATGTCTTTGGTTGAATAACATGCAAACAATCATTACTAACAAGTCTATTAGCTATCTTAGCATCTTTAACAACAAATATCTTTGGCAAAGTACACTAAGAGCCTAGGAGAGTTGACTCAGGCATTTCATCAAACACCTTTTGGGTGGGAAATGCCTAAAGATCACCCTTTGAGTGGCCTACTCAAATGATGCATTAAGATCACTCTACTATGCAAGGAACAAGTATGATATATACCTAAAACATCCTAGAACTAGCCTAATCACCCTTAATCACCCTAACCCATGAATCCAAAAGGTGATTACTCACTAATCTCCATGATTCCTCTTAAACCCATGGTGGATTTCAGATGAATCATATAGAGAACTAGAAAAGAAAATCACAAGAACACAAGAACAATCAAATCAAAAGAGAGCTTTTCTTGAGAGAGTTTTGTGTATTCAATAGATAAAAGATAATCTGCCAATGGTGGCTACAAAGAATACTTAAACATTAGGTTTTTCAGTGCAAAAACGTGCACAATAAATTGCAAAAAGGTCCTTGAAAATAATAAAAATCGTGCACTGATGACGCGGAGCGACCTTGGCCAGTCGCTCCGAGAGGTCGCTCTGGGCTTCGGGAGCGACCTCGGGTGGTCGCTGCGAGGGGTCGCTCCGGAGGCATTTTCTTCGTTTTCGAGCCGTGTAAAGCCGAGCGACTTGGAGTGGTCGCTCCAGCTTTGATCGTCAAGGTCGCTCCGGCTGGAGCGAGGTCTCACAGCGACCTCTGCAGGTCGCTCCAGGCTCTTCTCGTCCAATCATCTTCCTTTTCACATCTTTTGAGCTCCAAGTGCATCCAAATGTCTCCAATAACTTCATTTGGCACTCCAGTACCTAATAGAGACTTATGCATGCAAAATGCAACCTAAACATGTCTAAATGCTATTCTATATGATGAAAATGCTTATGAATGAATGGTTAAAACAATGCAAATATACAAGACATCAACTGGTAACTGGTGCTGCACTAAAGGAGGAATAGTATGCACAAAGGACCAAGCAGAATGTACGAAAAGCTGCCTTTAACAAGCTAAACCTTGACCAAATTGTAATTTTCTTTTAAAAGTAATTTTAATAAAGAAAATCTTGCACTTACTAGCAAGAGTATATAAAGCTATAAACCAAATCCATAGATAAATTTGTAATTTCAACTTTATAGATGTAAACTTTTATATATTATAGTGCATATGTGATATTTTCTTATTACTTATCAAATAGTACGTTTGAAATATTGTGAAGCTGTGCATTTACGTTTAGGTGTATTTATACATTTTCTTACATATGCTATGAATCTTTCTTATCGGATCGTTAAAAGATTTAGGATTGTTTGCACCATGCAAAGTATCTCTACCCGGGGTTGCTTTAGACGTCACCTGAGACATATATAACACAATAATATATGTATTTTTGAGAGATCCATGTTAATTCTTTCCACTTCTGAATCTAGAATCTAGAAGAAAAAAGTCAAGATCTGTTTGGAATAATTTAGCAACCACAACTGACGAGTCAGTCAAATTTTGTTACCGAGTTGATCCAATACAGTTCAGTAGAATACAAATGTGTTACTCATTAGTTCTTATTCCAAATTTCCAAAAGAAAATAGATGTAAAACACTTTACAACTTTATCCTCGTCTTCTTGTTTGTAAATCTTTCAAGTAAAATGTCAGTCCTTTCTTTTTTTCCTTTGGACTTCCAAGAATGTAATATACAAGCAACTGTGTATTGAGTCAACTTCTTCACATAGAAAGAGCTGCATAGAGAAGCTGGTTCCAAGTATCCGGCAAACCAGGAAGGCACCAGTGGCTGCAATCGGTTCCTCCATCACCTCCATAGGTAGAGGGATGAGCATCTTTTCTTAGTTGAGACAGAGTTGTGATGTCGAGTAAGTAAACTGGTGTTTTCATCGAGCTCAACACTCGTGACACGATACTTACTGCTGGAAGTGAACCACCTGGGTATGTTGACCCGGTTAACGGTTGCATCTGACCGTTGCAAGTCTTCCTCGGCTCATTCCATTCCCTTCCCCTATTAAATTCCCAAAAACAATAAATTAGATATTTTTCTTCAAAAAAAAACAATAAATTAGATATTTTACCTGAAAACGCTATTTTCAATGTATTTATAGTATAGATGCCTTTCGTTTTAGCATGATAAATTCGTTAAAAAAGAGGATAGATACTTTTGTCAGATTATTTTCTACAAAAAAAAAATTAAATTTTTTAAGGTATTTAGTCATTGATATTAATAATTTTTATGTTTTAAAACATTAACCGATTGAACCGGCTAAATATCATTAGTTGATGATTATGGGAAAGTATATAGTAAAGGTAAACAGTTACAAAAAATATAGTAAAAGACTAAAAGTAAATAATAAATTTAATAGAAAATATTTAATATTTTTAGTATGAGTGAATACTTTAGAAAATTTACCTTTAAAAACAGAGAAAGTACGTATATGTTGAACTTACATGTAGTGAGTGGGAGAAATGCCTTGGAAGAAAACTCGGGTTTGCGATATATTAACATTTTGATCAACCCATTGAGCCCAAGTGGTGAGTCCTTTGTTGAAAGCATCAAGACGGTCCATGTCTCTAATCAGTGAAGACCCATTTCGTATAAAATCCCACCTGAATAAACAACATAATAGAAGTAGAGAAGATGATTTTGGTTAACTAAGCATGTATTAATCCCAAGTGATAAATATTACAAGGTATATGGTACGAACCCTTGAGATTGTACTCCTTTGTGAAGCCACCAGTGCCAAGAATTGAAGACGAGAATGTCCATGTCTTTCCAGACATCAGCACCACCTTCGATGGTTCCAAGGTTAAGGACGCGCCCTACATCTTCTTTAGAGATATCCACTAGGTATGGTGTTCGATATAGGTATAATGTAACTCCATATTCCTGTTTTTATCATTTAACAAGATTAAGAATCTAATAGTCTTTATTAATTATTATAAATATGAATACGTAATTATTTCAGTAGAAAAATAGATAACAATCAGTTACGTAGAAAATTTCACATTTTATATACATTATTCGAAACTGAGTATCCGAAATTCCGTAACAATCACTTGGGACTGTTTATTGATTGTCATTAGCTGTCCCGTCTCCTACTTCCTGTCTCTGCTATGTTCTCTTGTTTTTGTTTCTTTCGAGTTTATTCATTGTTATATATCAATTTTTATAATAATTAGATTATTTTCTAAACAACTAGAAGAGTGAAATAGCCCAAATCCTAAGACAGCACTAATTAAGCATGCCAATGTCGTCATTAAGATAATTTTGGACACACACACAAACACAATTATACGCTGCCAAAACAAACATACAGTGTGTAGAATTCGTAACTGAGATAACAAGTATATATTGGACAAAATAGAAGTGAAAGCATACGGCTACATCAAAAAGTTATGACATTTTCGTAGAAATCTCTTTTGAATAAAATATGATATAGAAAAGGAAAACAGTTATTGGTTTGTAAAATCTATATGCTTTTGCTTTTACATCTTTTAGTCATTGTTCATAATTTAATTAAATAAAGAAAAAGAAAGATCCATTAGGTAGACAAAATCATAATACCTTGGATATCAAGCATTTGCACAAAACATTTTTGCATTAAGATTAAAATCAAAATTCGAGAATGCTTCTTTTTATAATGAAAATATTATATAATATACAGCCCGTGACCAACTTGGTTGAATAAAATGACAGGCGCCCCTCGTGATGATGAATTATCAGATTTTGTTTTTATCTAAATACATATTTTTAATTAGATTTAAGGAAAAAGAAGAGTTTATAACACTCTAAGTCACTTTACTTCTTTTTATTACATGTGAGGTCACAAGTTGCTACTAAGGTAGTTTCTTGTGGTTGAATACACAATTGTCCTTTTTTTCCTTAACTAGTTGTGGGTATATAGGTAATTGACCATTTAATTACTGGTTAGGATATTTGAAATTTGAAAATAGGTTTGGTCCCACTTGTAGTCTCCGAAAAGAAGAAGATAAAGCTTTTGTTCTCGTAGTTTATTTATTAATTGGAGAAAACTAAAAAAAAATTGATTTAATAATTTTTTTCCATCAGTTTTGGTAAAACAGAGAGAGAAGATGTAGGAATCTCCGACGGACGACGATTTAGAAAACGACAGAGTAGATTTTCCGACGGACAACGATTTTGATGACGGAGGATGAAGGAGATGAGGGTAACAGCGCGAAAAAAGCGGGCTGAGAGGCGAAAAGAAAAGGCAATTTTTTGTGGTTATTGGGGTTCCTTTTGCGATTTTGATTCTGGGATTGCTTTCGTGAAATCGTTACTTTCCGAGTAGCTTCTAGTGGCTAAGGTTTCGATTTGGGGTGGGATATAGGGTTTCATGGATTATGGTAACGATTTTTTTGTTTTGGGTTCTGATTTTGCGGATTAGATTTTGATTTGGGGTTGTGGGTTCTATTTTGGGACTGAAGAAGCTGATTTTTTATTTGGTTTGTGTGTGTTACAGGGAAGGCGAAAGCAGAGGAGGGAGTCATGAACAAGAGATTACCGCGACGTTTGTTCGTGACAGATCGATAAGACGACGAGCTGAATCTTCGAAGCTATGTCTGTGAGAAGCTCCCACAACACATAGAGTTGGTTTTGGCAGAGGTGAAAAAGGCTGATCATGATCCTCAGGTAGCTATTTGTACACTTGTACGAACGTTTAAGGTTATGCACATTACATTTGATGTACATGTGTACAACAAGAATGCATGTGTACATGTACGTTGCATACTATGTTTGTATGGTTTGCGGTTGAGATGTGTATTGATTTTGCTTTGGTTGACGTGTTTCTATGTTTATAGCTGACTGTGCAATCTATATGAAGTGTGGAGAGAACAAAGAGGATGGATGGGGGGAAATTTGATAGTGAGATTTTCGATTGTAAAGTTGCCAACATGGTTGAGCTTCTGAAGGCTAGACACAAATTCATAAAACATAAATTGAGAAGTGATGATGCATTTAAACCTATGTACATGTGCACAAGCAAGTGTGTACATGTGTACAAGAGAAAATGTGTACATGGGAACAACACCGAGTACACATCATATAATTTTCATACATTTGCAAATTTAAGTATTTGTAAAGTTTGTATTGTTAATGTGTACACATGTATTTCATTGTCCACATGTACAAATCATACATACTGAATCATAATGTACACATGGACATTGTGACAATTCTCAAAAATGTACAAAAGTATCTCCAACAATGTACAAAAGTGTCCTTACAATAGCAAGTTTGGTATGTTCATGGACATTATGACAATTCTCATACATACCGATTCATAATGTACACATGGACATTGAAGATTCTTTTTATTAGTTTGGTATGTTCATGAAAGTGGAACTATTTGCAATAAAAATGTATCAAAACTGTTCAAATTTAGTGAAATTCTCAGTTTGGTATGTTCATGGACACATGGACATTGTGACAATTCTCAAAAATGTACACATGGACATTGTGACAATTCTCAGTTTCATAATGTACACATGGACATTGTGACAGCATGGACATTGTGACAATTCTCAGTTTCATAATGTACATGGACATTGTGACAATCTTCAAAAATGTACAGAAGTGTCTCTAAAAATGTACAAAAGTATCCTTACAATAGCAAGTTTGGTATGTTCATGGACATTGTGACAATTCTCATACATACTGATTCATAATATACACATGGACATTGAAGATTATTTTTATTAGTTTGGAATGTTCATGAAAATGGAACTATTTGCAATAAAAATGTATCAGAGCTGTTCAATTTTAGTGAAATTCTCAGTTTTTGAGGTTTCGACTTGCTTGAGAATGGTTCATAGTGCTAGAGGTGTCATGACTCTGTGAGAAAACTTAACGGAGGTTATGTTATATTTGGAAAATAATCTTGCAACTTAATTGAATATGTGTACATGGATATTTTTGACAAAAATGGTGTACATGAACTTTAGTATACATGAGGATAATATAAAATTATGTACATGAAGAGACAGAAAACATGTGTACATGTGGATAGTAATTTGTACATCTTGTTAATTTTCTTAGGAGTACCGTTTGTCTATTTTGCACACATGTACTAGGAGGCGCAACCAACAGTTTTGAGGCAGAATTAAGGGGAAACATGCATCATTTGGAAGTTGTGGGGTCAAAAACTAAGTTTAAAAAAAACAGGGACCAAAAGTGAAAATTATTGAGAAGCTGGCTCTTGAGAACGAGAAGTAGATCTATTGAAGCGTGAAACTTGAACTGCGGATCCGGTGATGTCAAACACATGATTCAATCTTCAGTTCCGATTAGGATGAATCGACCGCTTGAGAAGAACCCATCAACTCGATTTGATGGGCTCGATCTCAATTCAAAGATTTCTTTTTGAAGACAACGTAAGGAGGATCTGCGGCGGCTCATCACGGCGAGACGCGACCAGAGGAGCCACGAGATGATGGCGAAGCGGCAAGCAGAGCACCAGTGTCCCATGAATGAACAGCACCGGTGTCCAATGCACCGGCGGCAAGCATAGCACAATGTTTTGTAATTCAAGCAAGGGCATACCAGGGCAAACGGGAAAAATCTGTGACATTGTTTCCATGTCGATCGCAAAATTTCAACGAGAGTCACCAGAGAGTTAATGCTCGATGGTTGGGATTTTTGATTTTATCATGACAAAAAAACAGCTGATGAAGATAGTGATATCTTCAAAAAATAGGATAAATCTGGATCATTCGTATTAAAGGTACAACATAAAATGAGATATATATGTTTTGTCTTAGTGTACTAGAATTAATCTTGTCCGTCGAATAGGAGGGAAGATGTGTGGCTGAGGTTAATTCCCGCTTATTCTCTAGTTAGGTTAATAAGCTTTAATGTTACGGTTAGTATATTTTAGTTAGGATTCAAGTGGACTCAATAGATTGTTAGAAGAAAGTGTCTGTGTAGCAATAAGTGACCTTTTATGATATTAAAAGATGAAAAGTGACCCTGAGTGTAATTGTTTCGAAAAAGAAGAGGTAGAGAGAGGGGGGACCTGGAAAGTGAGAGAGGAGAGTGGGGTACGTTTGATAAAAGTAGTTTTGCTGTCTGGTACCGACGAATGTATCATACATGCTAACGATTCCCACATGTTTAGACTCAGTGAGTCACCCACGAACATCACTCGTTTCCCTCTCCATTTATTCAGAAAGGCTTGTCCATCGAACCTTCATTAACAATTTACATACATCAATATCATCATGTTTAGTTGAAATGTGTGTGTTAATTTTACGTACCTTGGGATGCTGCATGAATCAGGTTGCCAAGAGTACTTGAGAAACTGTTTGTCTGGTCGGCCGAAACAGTTTAACTCGCTGTCGATGAAAGGGCACATGGAAGAATTGTAGAAAGGGTAAGAAGCATCGGGAACCCATCTCCCTTGGAACAAGTTACAACCACTAGTTTGCTTCCTCCCTTTCAACGCCACTTTTCCTACTCCTCCGGCGGCGGCCAACGCAGCTCTGTTATGGTGACTTACATGCCAATTCTGGTCGGAACTCAAGGCCTGGTCGGCTCTGGACAAGATTGTGAATATGAGAACTGGAAGAAGGGAAAGAAAGATAAGTTTGAAATCCATCTTTAACAGAAAAATGATATAGATTTATTTGTTGGAAGTAGCTTTGTGATGGAATTATATATGCACTAGTATCTACTTACATATATGTACGTATATAGAGTGTAATGTGAAGAGATTCTTGGGTGGAGACTATTGGCCTTATAATAGGTTCCATAATAAATTAACAAAAAGTAATGGAAATCCATCAGTTCACTAGGAAATCATTACATTGTCAGCTAATCTTGGGTTCGCCTATATTGTTAGTAAGCTAATTGCAGTGGTTAAAATCTGTGTCTATCAAATTTTGTCAACAAGTACTCTTTTTATATAGCCGCAAAAATAAGAACAACCTATTGCAAGATTTTCAAAATGGACATCAAAGAAAGAAATGAAAAAATAATAACATTATAATATCATAGTAGTACATGTTAAACAAACTATTTAGATGTATTCCAAAGACATCACTTCCTATAAATTTAACAAGAACAAAAAAAATTGGAGAAAATGAAAAGTAAAAAAGAGTTTCCTATTTGATAGATTTTCAACTTTGAGAAAACTTTCACACCACATGTAACTCTTTTGAATGACTAAAGGCATCTCCAATAGTTTACATCATTTCCCTTCAAAATCTCCTTAAAATAAAGTATTCAATATATAATCTATTATTTTACTATTAGTTTTAATAATGATTGTTACTTTAAAAACTTAAAAATTTTACTACAATTTTATTTTAACTATATTTTTATTATATATACACATAAATTTTGTTTCTAAAAGAATATAGAAGACTTACATTATCTTAAAATTGTATTATGAAAGTCTTAAACAAAACTTTTAAGTATAAACATAATATATTAAAAATAGATATAGAACAAAAAAATATAAAATTTTGAGATCAAATTATAAATAAATATATCTAATATTAATGAGGTTGTAAATAGTGTTTCCCCAAATTTGAAAAAATACTATTCACAAGTCAAAACACAAATTTGTTTTTTTCTTCAAAATAACACACTATTAGAGATTGTTTTCCTTCGTTTTTTTATGTTTACCCTTAAAATAAGGTATTATTGAAGATGGTTTAAAAAGTTATGAACTCAGAGATTCGTAAATACACTATATTAAATTAATTTTCCTTAAGATAATAGTAGACATTTTCAATAGGAAATGAACATGCGACCTCGACGGAGTGATCCAAGAGTTTTACCCACTAGATTAATTCTTTTGTTAGTACATTTTTATTTTAGACTTTAAAGTAATATATTAAATATTAATAATGCTAAGCTCTAATTAACAGTTTCTCTTTTGATAAACTGTATTGTTTTCTCAATTTTTATTCACTATTTTAGTTGTTTATTGAGAATATATCCACCTCCATCCTAATTATAGAACTGCTGTAAAATTATTGCTAGCCGGATACAAAAAGACTCTACCATGGACGGTGGCTAAGTCGTGATAATGTTGCGCCAGGACACAATATGCATAAATCGAGTAAGGATGTCTATGTCTTACTACAAAAAATGTAGTACGGTAATATTTTTTTCAATAAATGTTTTTGAAAGAGCCAAACGATATGCAAAAGGTTGTACTACAATATTACTTCTTGGGAATCTGCTGCCAATGTGATCTGGAACGTCTACCAATGATTATTGCAACACCGCTAGTGACACAATAATTCTGGTAATAACTATGGAAAGCAAAAGAGGTTTGTTGAAGTCATCCACATTATCATTTTAGGTGTGTGTTTCGTGGGGCTCCCGTGAATGAATCAAAGCTATCATTGGGACATTCTATTGCTTAGCTTGTCACGGGGGACATCTTAAATCATTTTCCATCAATTCTCACATGCTTCTACGCCATCTGTTCATTTAATTCATTTGTTAAAATTATCAAATTTGATGACTTTTTTTTTCTGATAAGATAGGACAGAACTAGACAGGCAACCTTGGCTATTTTCTTCTAGTTGATTCTGTTTCGCTGATTAGTGTGTTTAAAATAGTGGGGTTTCCGTTTGCAAAAAAAAAAATAGTGGGGTTTTCACAGGAGTACTCACATGTAAGGGAAGAAAATCATTTCACGTTTCTTTTTATTTTTGACATTGTATATGATTCCATTGTGAAACAAGGCCACTGAAAGCAAGCAAACAAAAAAGACCAACATATAATTGGTTTCTTTATTTATATAGTCAAAGTTGGCTTGATTGAAAGGAAAGTATTATGACTTTTTTGTTTATACATTATTCAAAATCCAAATATTTTACAATATTAAACTATATATGTTGGTTTGTGTTTTCTGCAACTATCCTGCATGTGAAAGACACTGTAGTTGGGAGTGAAAAACACTACTAGTTGGCAGCAAGCCATTCTTTCTTTCTGCAGGAGAAAGCCATTCTTTCTTGCAGTATCATGTAAAAACATACCAAGGGACAAGACAAAACCATCCTTCGGTTTACTAACTAATAATTAACAAATGGAAGTTCAAATGCAATTTAATTAAATATAAGAATTTATGAATAAGTTGGTGCACAATCAAATTTCTGTCTCAGCAGCAACGTGTTCTATGGCATTCATAAAGAGCTACGGAACATCATCTCAACAAGGAGTCATAGGAAACACTTTGATTCTCTTATGGCAGTGTGGTTAAGATAATGTGTTTCTTTTAGTTTCAATTTATGATCCTGCTTGTTTTTTTTTTTGTCAAAATAGCTCGAACTTAAGATTTCATTGTAAAATCTTCTATTTCTTTTTAACTCGAAGAAAGTTGAGATACATAGTGTTGATAAAAAACCAAAAACAAAGAACATAAACCAAACAGAATAAAACAAAGACATAAACAGAGCCTAAAACTCATATATGTCCACAAGTCTATTACTTCCATATTTCCAAAAGAATTCGATATTAATGGAGCTGATCTAAGGAACAAATGTCTTGAATATGTAGTCCCAACCCTGAAGGGAATATCACCAAGCCATACTAGAACCAGCAATATCAGAAACAATCGAGAGGTCAAATCTACACCAACTCCAGCAGCTGCTATCCATATGAAACTTGCATGACCAGAAACCACCACTAAAACTAAGATATAAGGACAAAAGACCTTGAAACGCTATTTGGGAAAACGTCAAAGAAGACCACCATCTCTTACACGCGGACACTCGTAAAGCAACTAAGTGACCTACAGAACAAAGATTGCCCACATCCTTGCAAGAGAAAAACTGAAGGTCAAGTTAACTGTTTCGTCTAGAAACCATCTCCCAAAACCACAAAGGACCAAGATAAGGTCTAGTAGATACCTCTACAGCGAACATAAATCACAAAAAACGAACCCAAAAAAACCAACTTAAGATGCGACAAAATGACTGAAACAGCAAGAACCAAACAAAAACAGTGTTCCAACGACTTCAAACTAATACTAATTCACCACACAAGAACATAAGTTTCGGTGATCGAGATGTAAATTTTTCTATTCATTTATGATATTTACAGTTTAGAAAAAAAAATTATGAATAAGTTACAAATCAAATCTGGAACGTTTCGATTCAAACCGAGTAAATGTATTAATTCACAATCAGTTACCACAATAGTTCGAAACGGTTTCTAAAGATAACAAAACTAGAAATTTATAATCCTATTCGCAATAAATAGAATCATGCAACACTAGCGCTAACAATATTCTTTGAAATTAATAGAGAACGTTTAAAATTATTAAAAGAGCCTAGCATTTATCAACCGTTTGAAGCAATTTGGCAAATCATGTACACTAGCGTTAAAATTCGATTGAATAGTCAATCTTATTTCCACTTAACTTACTCCAAAAAAAACTTATTGCATAGTGCACATAAACATACGAACATCTTGTCAACAGATTCGATTATTAATTCAAAAGGGCCGTATCACTCTTGCAAGCATGGTGGGTCTGGACTCTGGAGTGAACAAATGGGCAGACTTGCTCTTGTAATCATGGTGGGTCTATTAGGACCAGTCATATATAGGCCAGAGAAACAGACCTTTATCTTATAGTTATACCATTAAAATTTCTGGAAGTTCCAACTCAAAATTAATTTGCAATAGGTAAATTGTTAGATATCTTTTACTCACTCCGTTTTTTAAAGAGTGTCGTTGTGACATTTTTCACACAGATTAAGAAAGTTGTTGAAATATATGTAAGTTGTAATTAATTATACCTCTTTAACCAATAATATTTTAGATAAATAAAATAATTTATAAAATCAATGTAGTTTGCAATTAATTTTCAACTGAAAGTTAGTATAATTTACATTGGAATTGTAAAGTGACACTCTTTGTGTAACAAGAAAATGAGCCCAGAGTGACACTTATTATGAAACAGAGGGAGTATATACTACTTATGTCATGTCTCCTCTTCTGATGCGAGATTCCTAACACAAGTTACCTATCCGAGCTCTGAGTACAATAAATACTGTTATGTAGTGCGCAAAATAAATCAGCACAAAATCGTGAAATAGGGTTTCACCTATATTATACTGTATATTCTCAAGCGTTCTTAAAAGTCTAGGAAATTATATTTATTGAACTTTTCCTGTTAAAACATTTATCCTATCATAATGGTTTTGACTTATGACAGAAACAACTGTTTCAAGTTTTAACTTGTTTTAATTATTCAACTATTGTTATATAAAGAAACGGATTGTTTTGTCCCAAACCATAAACCAGAGGACTCCCAGATTAACAGTTGAGCTTTGGTATTATGTCCTTTCTTTGCTGTAAGATAAAAAGACTCCCATAATTTCTTAACCAAATCATTCAATTTAAAAACCAGAAGAGTTGAATATAATCATCATTACACTTCTAGGATACAATCAGAGAGAACACTGCCGCGGAGATTCAAGAACAAAAAAGCTAATTAATATTCTTGGAATTAGATTCTTATAGATAAAGAATTAGACTCAACAACAACTCTTAGATCCCAGAAAATGGGGTTTACTTCTCTGACTGTATCAAACCACTGGAAGCATATTGCACTTGTGTTTATATGTTCAGTATTAATCTTGAAGATAGCCTTGGTTTCTTCTGCCAATCAGGAAAGCCAGGTACGTTATAAATGGTCGATTTATTTATCTTAAATTTGTCTATTTTAATATTTGTGCTATAGATTTACACGGTGCATTTGGGGAAGAGGCAACATGACGATCCTAAACTTGTTACTGATTCACATCATGATATTCTCAAATTGCTTCTTGGAAGGTAACTAATCATGTGCATTGGTCTATATATTCTTTCCGAAGATCATGATTGCTGTGCGGAAAAAATTGGTTTAGTGATCATTTGGATGTTTTGACTGATGATGCTTTGACTGATGATGCAGCAAAAAAGCTTCCCGGGAGTCTATGATTTATAGTTACAGACATGGCTTCTCAGGCTTTTCAGCGAAGCTCACACAATCTCAATCAAGGGAACTCTCAGGTAAAAAGTTTGATGCCTTAGAAGCGTGTTGCACAAGAATTAGGTCAAACTCAGAAACTGTACTAATTAAAATATTCACTTTGGATTTTGTAATAGAGCATCCGGATGTTGTTCATGTAACGAGAAGCAAGCATATGAAGCTGGCAACAACAAGGGCGAGTGATTACTTGGGACTCACTCCATCCACTCCAACTGGTCTCCTCCATGAAACCGATATGGGAAGTGAAACAATCATAGGAATCCTGGACACGGGAATATGGCCAGATTCAAAGTCATTTGACGACAACGGTCTTGGACCAATCCCGACACGTTGGAAGGGACGATGTGTTTCAGGAGAAGGGTTCAACGCATCAAGCTGCAATAGAAAGTTGATCGGAGCTAAATACTACGCAAAGGGTCTCCTCGAAAAGTACAATGGGACTTACAAAGAGGCGGAGAAACACGAGATCATATCCCCGTTGGACATAGACGGTCACGGGACCCATTGTGCATCCACTGCCGTGGGTTCTTTCGTCAAGAACGCGAGCTACTTCGGCCTAGGCTCGGGAACAGCCAGAGGCAGTGCCCCGCGAGCCCGCATAGCTTCTTACAAAGTTTGTTGGAATAAAAAGGAAGGGTGTTTTATACCGGATATATTAAAGGCCATAGATCACGCCATTCGCGATGGGGTCGATGTTCTATCGCTCTCGCTCGCAAGCACAATACCGCTTGACTTCGAAGTCGATAGGAGTGATTTTGCTATTGGTGCTTTCCACGCCGTTATGAAGGGAATCCCCGTGGTATGCGGCGGTGGGAACGATGGTCCACATGCACAAACCATCTCCAACGTTGCTCCGTGGATCATAACCGTCGCGGCTACGACCATGGACCGAGAGTTCTTCACGCCCATCACTCTTGGAAACAATGTAACCATACTGGTACGTAGCCGGTGTGCTTTGTGATCAAAATCAAACAGTTTGTAGCCGTTCATTTAACTCTCTATTTTGTGGGATAATATATCATTCTCAGGGTCAAGAAGCTCTATACACGGGAAAAGAAGTCGGATTCACTGATATTATTTACATGGACGACTTGACAGCAGACGATTTTAAAGCCGGTAAAGCTAAGGGAAAAATCTTGTTTAGCTTCGAAACAAAGCCAACAAATCCAGCAGATCCAGCAGATATTGAAGATTTTACAAAATCTAACGGTGTTGTTGGCCTCATTATTGCGTCGCAACCATACGACAGTATACAATCGGGAACTATGGATGTCCCTTATGTCTACGTCGACTTTGAAATTGGGATGGACATTATGTTGTATCTCCAAACAACCAAGTAAATTTCTCCTCCTTCACAATGTAATCCAGTTATGAATTGTTTTCTGATGTAACGGAGTTTTTTATTTTATTTGAATGATTGATTTTACGAAGATTTCCAAAAGCTAAGATCAGCCCTACCAAGTCATTCGTTGGCCGACCATTCTCGACCAAGGTCGCAAGATTTTCGTCTAGAGGTCCCAATTCAATATCTCCTGCCATTCTCAAGGTGAACTATATATGAGCCCCTTAATTTTTGCTCTCTTTACATTCAGTTGGTGTACTGAAGTTGGCTTGTGTTTTTTTTAAGTACAGCCTGATTTAGCAGCACCAGGTTCAGGTATACTTGCAGCCGTACCATCAGAAGAAGGATACGGATTCAAGACCGGGACATCGATGGCTACACCTATCATTTCAGGAATAGTCGCACTTCTTAGGCAAAAACACCCGGACTGGTCTCCAGCTGCAATCCGATCCGCTCTTGTCACAACCGGTAAACATTACATATACTTTTTTTATTCACGCAAATATATTTGTTTCTTGCTCCCGATGAAATACCTAGTGAGTGACTGATAAGTATTGCAGCATTACAAACGGACCCATTCGGAGAACCTATTTCAGCGGAGGGTTCCCCGCGCAAACTTGCTGACCCATTTGACTACGGAGGTGGCCTTGTGAACCCGGGGAAAGTAGCAGACCCGGGACTTGTCTACGACATGGGCTACGATGAATATGCTCACTACTTGTGCTCCGCAGGCTACAAAAATAAATCCATCTCAAAATTACTTGGAAAAATATACACTTGCCCTTCTCCAACTCCATCCATGCTTGATGTCAACGTGCCTTCCATCACAATTCCATACCTCAGTGAAGAGATCATTATAACTAGAACTGTGACCAATGTTGGACCGGTTGGTTCAGTTTACAAGGCTGTGATCGAGCCGCCTCTTGGTATTAAACTTCAGGTGAGTCCTGAGACTCTAGAGTTTGGTCCCAACACCAAGAAGATTACATTTACGGTGAAAGTCTCCACGACTCATCGACGGAATACTGATTATTTCTTTGGGAGCTTGACTTGGACTGACAACGGAGCTCACAATGTTAGAATACCTCTTTCTGTGAGAACAAGACTTTTTTAACTTCAAGATGTAACAAAATTATTAATATTTTCGAATAATAATTATAAAATTATACAAGTGTGAATTTGCATTTGTTATCTATCGGAAGAAATTTTTTTAACCCGATCTGGACACCAAATCGGATGACTTTCGAGGTCACCAAATCATCTGGTCGACCGCGATTGAACTGATAGTTAATAAACTAAATAATTTTTCAGTTTAAAAATCAATATATAGAAAGTAAAGTTAATAAACTAAATAATTGGTCGACCGCGATTTAGTTTATTAACTATCAGAAAGTAAAGTTAAAAATTAATGTTTAAAATCAATATATAGAAAGTAAAGTTAGAAATTTTAGGTTATTTAAAATCAATATATAGAAAGTAAAGTTAAAAATTTTCTATTTTCTTATAAAACACGAAATTATATTTTGAATATGTATATATTAATGTTTAAAAATATTTAGAAATTATTTAACTTTAATTATATATCTTTTTATCTGACATATTAAATATCAAAAATAATTTATATTATTTTAAAAAATTGTAATAAATTAAGATTTATGACATTAACAAATAATATTAAAACTTAAAAATTCATAAGTATTTATATACCTAATGTGAATAATAAAATCAAACTTCAAATCTAAAATATATCAAAAGTAAATTTTAACATAATTTCTTAATTAAAATTATAAAAAATATATTTAAAAATATAATTAAAATTAAAAGTTGTCTATCGATTCAACAAGTGGTTCAACCAATAATAGAGTTCCGCGTTTTAATGGATTTTAGCGAGTTTTATTGGGTTTTTTAGTTTTGGATTTTTCACAAAATTTGAACCAGATTTATTTTGAATTATTAGGTTTACCGATTCAACCGCGGATCCGAATCGGATTTCAAAACATTGATCAAAATGCAATTTTGATGTGACAATGATGAATCGTATAATATATAGTCCAGACTGCAGAAGTGTTTTATTTTTATTTTTTGAAAGCAACTGCAGAAGTGTTTTGTGGGGTTTAGGACTTCCAAACTTTTTATAAATCAGCCCTATTGCTTCTTCTTTCATCCGCGGTAAATACAATATAAACTCTAAAGATTAATACTCCATAAATTAATAAGACAATAAATAAATAATCATTTCAATGTAAAATTGGGCTAAGTTCGGAACTTTCAAAGGAGATAGCAGGAATGAAGAGTTCTACGCCCTCCTTCATAGATGTCACTCTTTCTTTATTTCTTTTTCTTTACCAAGAGTTTGTGTTGTGTATGACTTAACCGTTAACACCACCACCAATATTTATTTTATCTAATTTTTTTACAACATTTATTTATCTAATGAAAATAGCATTTTTGGATCATTTCATTATCTCACCCTTCTTATCGACCTTATCTTCAGAATCTAATTTGGGTTGGGTGGCAATGGAGCTTGCTGCCAAAAAGAAATTCCAAATTACACAATTGGTGATTCATATTTGCTTCTTTCTTTTTCATTACATTTTCTGGTTCATTTAGGAGATTAATACTATTATTATTTAGGTTAGTCATAATGGTGTTACCGGTTTAGTAGGCTCACGTTAATTCCCTCGGCAAGGTTCTTTAACTTTTGATGATGCCCCCTCAGTAATTCGAATTATTATTATTTTTGGTTGAAAATCAAATATGAATTTGTATACTGTCTATAATTTTTTTCTTAATAATATATCGAATATTGAGGATAAGATCAATAGTCATGAGTCATCTCAAGATGATGTTGAACTGTATTTATCTTACTTTAACTTTCTAATGGTAATAATATTTATATTCTCATTTCTAAAAGGATAATTGATTTACTAAACAGATTTTATATGATTAAAAGATTTAGCTTTCTTTCATTAGTTTATTTATTATTATTTTTTGTCAACCATTAGTTTATGTTACTTAAACTGTCTAACTATTTTTCCTCCAATATGTGATTATTTACTCAAAATATGTATACACAATAACTGATATTGACTAATGTTTGATAAAAAATGGTAAGGAATATATAGTAACAATAAATTCATTTCTACCTTATATAAGCTTAATTTGCATAATATACTAGTTGCCAATTTACTTTGTATTTATCGGATAAAAACTTAGTTATTCCACCACTTAAATCGTTAATTTCATTTAATTAAAAATGAATTAGAGCTGATAATAGTTGTTCTCAATCTTCGCCAAACCTTTTTCTGTTATTTTCTTTTCTTTTCTTTTTACATAGAAAAGGGTACCAAACTTTACTGTATTAGCTCATCCTTAAATGTTCTAAAGAAAGAGACTTTCATTAGTAACTCAATAAATATCTAAACAATGGGTTTGTTTCTTTCACTACCTAAAATCTAGCTGAAGAGTCTTATCGAAGAAGAAACCCAAAAGAGGCATTTGTAGCGACGAGCATCCGTTACCGGCAAAAGGGTTTAGATTCAATTGTCTGATTTATTTGCTGAAAGCTGAAAAAAAAACGACACTTTGTTGAGATTTTGTTGTTCTCAGACATAAAGTTCGTCGCTTTCCTCTCACTTGTCATTCAACTGCATCTTGATTCTGGTAAAGGTTTGGTCTTTATTGTACTTTACAGTGCTTACCAGTAATTTGAGTATGTTCTAGCTATTACAGGTTTTTAGTTTGGGTTTATGTCTAACTCTTTTGTCTGATACAATCATTCTTGATCTCGCGACTTCGTAGGAACTTGGGAGTTCTTGAACTAGAACCGCTCCTCGTTTTTTTTTGGTGTGTATATGAATGAAATGGACACGAAAAGTTGTTCAAAATCGATTGGATCTGTGTCTGAGGCTGTGATTGTAGTCTCTGATGTGAAGGGTGAGACGAGTAACTCTGTCTCAGACCATGTGTTGGTTGAAGAACAGAATGAGAATAAACCGCAACACGGTGTTGGATGCAGTAACGTTTCAGCTCATGCTGTTCACGAGGAAGTTGCAAATAACGTTACTGCGGTAAGCTGTCACGAGAGCGATTCATCAACAAAAGCAAAAGACAAGGAGTTTCACGTGGTTGATCTGAGCGGTGGAGGAGAAAGTGATAACGGACAAAGAATCTGCAGAATCTGTCACTTTGGTTCTGATCAAACGCCAGATAGAGTCTCTGGCAAGTCGGTAAATGTAGAGTTGATTCAGATTGGTTGCAAATGCAAAAACGAGCTTGGCCTTGCGCATTTTCATTGCGCTGAAGCTTGGTTCAAGCTAAGAGGAAACAGGTAACGTATTCAACTCCTCTTCAAGATTCAGCATTAGTATAAACCTCTGTTTTCTTGTTTGTAGTGTATGTGAAATCTGCGGTTCTTCAGCACTGAATGTTCCAGTAAGGTTGACGGAGGAGGAGTGGAGCGAAATAAGGGATACTACAATGGATGAAGGAAGAAGACGTGGGACTGGACAGTCTTGCTGCATCTTCATGGTTTTTCTGCTCACTATCATTCTGCTTCATTGGTTTTTCAAGAAGATGAGTACTTACTATCAAAACCCATCTATTTAATTTGTTAGTTTATAAGCATATATGTTGGTAACTTTTTTTTTTGAGAAGTATATGTTGGTAACTTGTAAATTCTATTCTGACTCTAGACTATATGGAAACAAAAGAAGATATACTACAAGCTCTTTAGATCAAACTCTGATTAAGAATCTATAAATGGCCTAATCAGAGTTTTTTCACTTTTTTAGTAAAACAAAACCATTTTCTGAAATATGTTTTATAGCTTAAGACTTAAACATACCGGCCATGTGTGTTTTTACCCCTTCAAAACATCATCCAATCAAGAATGGCGTTCACCTCTCATGTATTCATGTGATGTGTCCTCCATGCCTTACATATGGGCAAATGTGGTTACATGTGATTATAGCCCCAAACATAAACGCATGGCCGGTCTTGGACATGGACAAATAAACGCATATGGTCCTCAGATTTTTTTTAAATAATTTACATAAATATAAACTCTAGATTTATGTAGGAATTTATAACATAGTAATCGTCTATGGTTCTCAAAATTTTAGAAATAGTTTTACATAAATATAAATTCTAAATTTTTAAAAGAAACAATTTTTATTAAATTATTTATAATCTCTAAATATTAGGACCATACGCTGTACAAACTTTCAATGGGTTGTTTTGAGTGATGCCACGGCAAACATACATAACTGGATCGCATGATAGTTTAAGAACCGAAACTGATCCATAAACTTGATGAATAATAGAATAACAACTTCCACAAAAAAAATCCTTGCTTAGAGATATCAGAAGATATATTGTGATTGCACGGGATGAATTGCGGGGCAAATCTCCTTTGGCAGAGAAACATTTTTCTTGCATCTCAAGCAAGCCAAAACCATCTGCCATAGGAGTAATCGCCCAGTAATCCAGTCATACATTGATGATCTCTCTTTCTTCACAACATCTACTATACTTATTTATGTCTTCTTACTGTTTTCACTCACTTACATCTGAGTTACTGTAAACTCATGTTGGACTAGCAAAGTATATATAGTTGATGAAAGTGTAAAAGTTAAAGCATATTCTGTGGCAGATCCCATGTTTCATAGAGCATATGTGTATAGTATAATCCTAAAGACCAGCCCCTTCATGCGGTCCTCATGCTTCTGATTAACATCCCAATTTACCAGCTTTTTTCTTTAAAAATATCAGAACTGCAAAATACTTTCCTTGTGAATTGTATACCAAGTTTTGTGGATTCATGTTTCTAATAGGAATTGTCCCATAGTATATGCTCTTTGTGTCAAGGTTTATAAATACGTTACATAGTTTGTTTTTTTTTTTCATTTGAAGAACTCAAGTGAGAGAGGGGGAAAAGACTAACATTTGGTAGAAAAACATTACAGGGCGAATCCTCTATTGGCAGGAGATGCTGACTACTCTATACATTTTGTCATCATTTTCTTCTGCCAAAGGAGATTTGCCTCGCAATTTTTTCATACCTTTATTCATTTCTTCAATCTACTAGACCAAGGTTCTTACTCTAATGATGTGTGTTAATTGTCGCTATACGATCTGAATTCTGAAACTTTGATATATAATGTATGTTGTTGACCAAAACAAAAAGAAGAATTTATATAGATCAAGAAGAGCCTAATATTTTCACTCAATGAACGTTATTTGAGGTAGATTATATATTTTTACCAATATCAAATCACACATTTACGATTTGTTAACAAATAATGTACAGTAATAAACACAACAATTGTATGATTTTGAGTTTTGCTCCAATGGTTACACTTATTTTTTTTCTCAAAATAGAATATTCGAAGTATATTTTATTATTAATACTTATTACTTTAATAAATCTTTAATTTATTAAAAAATTTGGTTTCTTCGAAAAGATGAATTTATAAAAAAATTACATAAAAGTATAAACACAAATATTTAATATTAATATTTAATATTAATTTGTAAATAAAATGTTCAATAGCAAAAATGAGGTTGTGAATAGTGTTTCTTCAAATTTGAGACGATATTTGCATCCTCATTTCCCCCTCAAAATAATGTACTATTAGAAAAAAGTTTTTCCTTTTTTTTTTTTATGTTTTCTCTCAAAATAATATATCAATTGTGATGGTTTTAATCAAAGAGTGCACTCAACCCTAATCCAAAACCAGTTCAAACATCAAGTTAAAACTTTATAATGGTTTTACAGTATAAACACTTTGAAATCTAACTTTTTCTTCCTGTTTTCTTCAAAAGTGGAATCTAACATGTCTGAAACAGAATTGTCATAAAAATGGTTTAGGTAACCTTGTGTTCGATTAATTTGTGGAGAGAACAGTTGATTAATTGCATCTAGTTAGATACATTTTACTATATTTCTAGTTGGCTACACCTGTCGTGAAAAATTTTGCTAACAAAAGAAAAAAGAGCAAACGGTTAGATACTATAACTAAAGCAAATGTGTCGTCAAACTTATAATCGAGTACAAAATCATGCAATGCAAGCTAATGTTTGTTGTCGTTGGATATACTTAATGAATATGCTTTCAGTGCATGAGGCATATAGTTAACTTTCATTTTTGGCTTTTCAAAGCTATAATAATCGTAAAATCTTATAAAGTGAGTCAAGTGACACAAGAATAAGATATATATACAAAGTATGACATTTTATTGAAGTGATTATATACTTCATACTAATGAGTCAATACAATTAAGACGATCTATACCCAAAGTGGGAAAATTGACTTAATTTTATATTGAGGATATTAGTACTTCAGTCTTTAAAGTGCAGTATTGTAATGGACAAGAGAAAATTATGTATTTGGAAGTATACTACAGTTTACATGTTTGTATTCCTGTGAAATTTCTAACTTGAAGGTTATTTGACCATGTGAGACAAGAAGAGCCCACATATCTTTTCAGAGCCTAGAGTGTTGGTTTGTTCTACATGAATTTCCTAACAAAAGAAAACAATTAAAAAAGGAGTTGACAGGTGCCGAACATTCACAAATATAAACACAAGGCAGAAGATTAGACACAGTCAGAAGATTGTATCATATGATATAGAGATAGATGATTTGAAAGATATATGTCCAAAAGAATACAATCTTTAACACTGGCAACAAAAAAAAAGTTTGTGGGGTTTCAGTATGAAAAAACTGGAGAGTACAATACCATGGATCTTCCATTTCGAAAGGATCATGCTATAATACTTCTAATAAAGTAAAGTAGAACAAAATGTGGAGACTCGGATAAAGAATACTCAATGCTCTAATGGCCACAAAATATTAGAAGCATAAACGAATCATTCCTTAAGAGATTAATTATATATATACGTAGGATAGATTTTATCCTAGATCGAAGGATGGTGCCATTGAATATGCTTCTTGCAGTGTTATATATAAGCACACCACAAACAAGTATGTTAGAAAAGAGAGAGATTATGAACTAAAAATTTAATGATATGTGGAGAAGGTACAAATGCATTACAGGTCAAGATCTCCTTTGGCAGGAATCTATTACTTCAGTCTTACATATGCATATATATGTTTGTGGTAAGCTCTCTGCCAAAGGAGATTTGTCCGGTAATTCTTTGTACAGATATCTTAAGTAACTTTATATTTTTGGATTAATATATCTTGTCGAAGTGCATGGTTACTACAAGTGTGGATCTATAACTAGTCAAAACCGGCCTTGGAAGCAAGTCAGTGAAGCTTGTGCTTCCGGCCGCAAAATATTGACATTTTAGACAGCCATAAATTTACAGAAAGTTCTCAGTAGCTTAGTGGTTGGATTGATATTACAAGTGTAACATTTCGTGGGTTCAAGGTGCTCCGGCCATAATTACTAGGACCAGCTTTGTATCTAGTAGAAAAAAACATTGGTAAGCGTCAATAGTTCGTTTTAAGTACTAGATGTTAGTGGATGCATCGCATGAAGTTCTTGTATTAATGATTTCAGTGAAAGTCCTTGATTATGTAACTAATTCATTTCAGTTTTTATCATCTTTATTTTAGTATTCTTAAAAACTTTCAAATTTAATTTGTTTCAGATTAGACTTCTTTTCTTATTTTTACCATAGTAGATGGAGGGAAAACGGCTTATTCCCCTACGAAGTAGTTGTTCCCGGCTTTTTCACACACAAACTTTTCAACCATGCCAAAAACCACACGAACAACGGAAATATTACTTATTCCCTTATGAACTAATTATTTCCAGCTTTTTCACACACAAATTTTTAAACTTTGCAAAAAAACCACATGAACTATGCTATTTTTTGAATTACACACACAAACTATCAATTTTAAGCTAATTCTCCTAAAATCGTAAATTGTGTTATTTAAACATTAACTTAGTTTATAACAGGTGGATAGCCGATTTAATTTGGGTTGATAAAAAAAGATAATACATCATTTTGTTCTTTTTCTTTTCTTTTTCTCAACTGCTCTTTTTCTTCAAAAATCGTTTTACTCTTCATCATCAATTGGAAATAAAATTTATTATTTTGTAAAAGATTAAATGTTTTACATGATGCATAAAGAAAGAAGAGCAACAACATAGCGGATTGGTAAACTAGTAGTTGCTGCTCTTTTTTTATGCATCATGTAAAACATTTAATCTTCTACAAAATAATAAATTTTATTCCCAATTGATGATGAAGAGTAAAACGATTTTTGAAGAAAAACAACAGTTGACAAAAAGAAAAAAAAATAACAAAACGATGTATTATCCTTTTTATCAACCAAAATTAAACCGGCTATCCACCTATCATAAACTAAGTTAATGTTTAAATAACACAATTTACGATTTTAGGGGAATTAGCTTAAAATTGATAGTTTGTGTATGTAATTAAAAAAATAGCGTAGTTCATGTGGTTTTTGGCAAAATTTAAAAATTTGTGTGTGAAAAAGCTGGAAATAATTAGTTCATAAGGGAATAAGCAATATTTCCGTTGTTCATGTGGTTTTTGGCATGGTTTAAAAGTTCGTGTGTGAAAAAGCCGGAACAACTAGTTCGTAGGGGAATAAGCCATTTTTCCAGTAGATGGATGATAAAACTTCTGAAACTGTGATTTGAAAACTAGGAGATTTCATTATACAAAAAACATTTTTGTAATTTTTTTATAAATTTTATTTTTATATAATTTGAAAGTCATTTATCTATGTAAATTCTTTCTAATTTTTTGGGGACTTACACCAATATTTTAACGGGCTGTCTCCAGATCCACTTATATGTGTTTCTCAAAAAATACTCATAAAACTTCATTTTTTGAACTTGATTAAACATGGATTTTTGGTATGCTCTATGATTGCAGTGTATGCTGTTTATAATGTGTTTGATTTAAACAATTTTATCATATTAATTAACTATCCCTTATTTAACAATTTCGGTTCAAAATCCTAAATTCTAAATTCCTAGGCGGTTTAAATGTGTCAATTACCGTGTGTGCGAACCTACCATACACTCCACAGTCCGTTGAGGGCAAAACGGGCAACATATAAATGCCTATATAAAGAAGAGAGCACTTTCTGACAATTGGCAAGTCACCAAATTTTTGATTTTACTCACAAACGCGTTACCGATCAAGTGCCTTAGCAAAAATCCCTTTCGATTTCTAGGGTTTGAAGCAGAGTAAGAGCGGAGACAGAGAGAGAGAAGCCCTAGTTCCCCTAATCGAAACTATGGCTCACCACCACTCAGAGTCCGACGACGAAGATTACTCCTATGACGACGATTCCGAGTCCGAGCAAGAAGAAGAAGAAGAAGAGGAACCGAGAAGCTCGCGAAAGAAGCGGGGAAGATCAAATCCAGATCATTCAGTCGGTAGCGCGCGTGGGAAGAAAAGGAAGCCTTCGGGTTCCATATTCATAGAGGATGACGTCATCGTAGACGACGACGAAGTAGAAGACGAGGACGATGTCGAGGACGGTATAGCTACAATATATTCCAATTTGGTTTCGATTTAACTAAACCACAAGGAACTCTCACGAATCCGTCTTTTTGAGTTTTCGGCTTAATTAGGGTTTCTACAAGTTGCGAGTTGTGTCTTGCGGCTTTCTTGTGCACTCAGTAGTATATACATTTTGATCTCTTGTTATTGTTCTTAAAACTGTAGGTTTCATTGAACACGGTGAAGCTGACCTTGGTGATGAGGATGTTGTTGGCCGTCGTCACAGGCCTTTTCACGAACCGGCGGCGTTTCGTTCTCGCGTGGGTGCTGAAGAGTATCTTGATTTCATGCAAGAAAAGTATTCTAACCCTCGCGCAGAGTATGACGATGAAGATGATTACGAAGACGGAGAGCCTACCCACGTTGATCAACAAGCGCTCTTGCCATCAGTTCGTGACCCCAAGCTGTGGATGGTGAAATGTGCGGTAGGATGTTTTTTTCTTTCTTCTCTTTTCATTACATCATTCTTCATGTATGTTCTGTTTTGTAATGATCATCTTCAAATTACAGATTGGTCGTGAAAGAGAGGTTGCTGTTTGTCTTATGCAAAAAGCCGTGGATAGAGGATCGGATTTCAAGATCAGATCTGTTATTGCGCTTGATCATCTCCAGAACTTTATATACATTGAAGCCGATATGGAGGCTCACGTTAAAGAGGTATATTTGATGATGGCTGCAAAAGTATATTGCTATTCTTTTTCTGACTAGAGTTTGAATCTATGTTGATTCTTTTCTTCGTGTGGTTAATAGGCTATCAAGGGCATGCGGAATATTTTCGCAAATCATAAGATTTTACTTGTCCCTATAAGAGAAATGGCAGATGTTCTTTCTGTAAAGAGTAAGACAGTTGAGCTAGCACGTGACACATGGGTTAGAATGAAACTCGGGATATATAAGGGTGATCTAGCTCAGGTACGATCTAATTTGACGTGTTTTACTTTATAAAACTTCTCTGAAACCATGCTGATGAGTGATGATATGTAAGCTCTTTACAGGTTGTTGATGTTGATGATGTGCGTAGGAGGGTCACAGTCAAATTAATCCCAAGAATTGATCTGCAGCTTCTAGCCGATAAGCAGGTATGCAACTATAGTGGTACTTGTTTCATAATTGAAATTTATTTATGTTCTACTTTCTTTAAATGTGTAAAATAATTGTTCTTGCACATTTTTTTTACTTGGGTATTTGCAGGAAGGAAGTGTGATTGTCAAGAAGAAATCTTTTGTTCCACCTCCACGCTTCATGAACGTGGATGAGGCAAGGTACGTACGCGTTGAGCGCCGACGTGAAGCAATATTTTTGTTATGAGTATTCATTAGTTGTAATTTAACGTGCCATTAGGGAACTTCACATACGCGTTGAGCGCCGACGTGACCGGATGACGGGTGATTACTTTGAAAATATCGGTGGTCTGCTTTTCAAAGATGGCTTCCTGTACAAGAAAGTATCAACGAAGTCGATTTCCACTCAGAACGTTACACCAACATTCGATGAACTTGAAAGATTTAAGAAATCAAACGAAAATGGGGAGATCGACTTTGTTGATATGTCCACTTTATTTGCAAATAGGAAAAAGGGTCATTTCATGAAAGGTGATGAGGTTATTGTTGTCAAGGGAGATTTAAAAAATATGAAGGGTTGGGTTGAGAAAGTAGATGAAGAGAATGTTCTTATCAGATCAGAGATGAAAGGTCTTAATGTAAGCATCCAAACTCTTATCATTTTTCACCAACAACATATATATGCAGCCAGTAAAATGTGATGCCTGTTGCAGAATCCTCTTGCTGTAAATGAGAGAGAGCTTTGCAAATACTTCGAACCTGGAAATCATGTGAAGGTCGTTTCTGGCACCCATAAAGAAGCAACCGGCATGGTTGTCAAAGTTGATCAGCATGTGCTTTTCATTCTAACTGATACGACCAAGCAACATGTAAGTCAATTTTTGCGTTAGTTAATTTCTGACAAAGGGTAAAATGAATAACATGGTGATTATATATTAATATATACATGTGCAGATTCGTGTCTTCGCTGATCACGTCGTGAAGAGTGCAGAAGTGACTAACGGTGTCACAAAAATGGGAGAGTATGAACTTCATGATCTTGTGCTTCTAAGGTAAGTTTAATGCCCAAAACCACTTCTAGCGATGACATTGTCATGTGTGTATGAGAGCTTTATTTTATACGATGCAGTAACTTGAGCTTTGGAGTTATCATAAAACTTGATAGTGAAGCTATCCAGGTAACCTACCAATTTTAGTTGTGGATACAATCATACAATTGTTATTGTTCAACATTTCAAATGCTAAGACATAGATATGAACGAGACCTTCAGTAACCTCTGTTTTAAACTTATTCAGGTTCTTAAAGGGATTCCTGGAAGAACGGAGCTGGCTATTGTCAAACACGGAGAAATAAAGTACAAAATTGATAAGAGAATCAATGTGAAAGACCGTAACAAAAATGTCATCACGGTGAAAGATGTTGTCAGGGTCACTGAGGGTCCTAGCAAAGTGAGTTCCTTTGCCAGTCAAAGTTTGTAGCAAACTCTTTTAATTTATATACCAATTTGATTTTGCTTCTGATAGGGTAAACAAGGTCCAGTTATGCACATCTATAAAGGAGTGTTATTTTTACATGACCGGCATAACGTTGAGCACGCTGGATTTGTCTGCGTTAAATGCTCATCTTGTGTTCTTTCCGGTGGATCATACTCTGGCGCTGACAGAATTGTAAGCCTCTTTTGCTTATTTTTTTTCGATTCTCGACGAACAACAGTTTCAGTTTCTTGTGTAATTTTTCTACACTAGGTTGATTCTTTCTCAAGGTTGGGCAATTCCAAGTCACCAGCCCCGGTGCCCCCATCTCCAAGAAGATTTCAACGGGCGGACTCGGGATATAACTGTATGCTTAGAGATTTCATCATCCATTTTGTCACTTAGAGTTCCTGTTTTTGGTTTCAGTAAATATCTGCAATCTAGTTGTTACTAAAATCTTGCATGTGAAACTGCAGCTGGAGCTGGAGGAAGACATTGGAGTGGAAGAGGAGGAGGAAGGGGTGGTCACGATCTTTTGGTTGGTGCTTATGTGAAAGTTCGTCTGGGGCCTTTCAAGGGATATAGAGGTCGTATAGTAGAAGTCAAAGAGAAGACAGTGCGTTTGGAACACGAGGCAAAGATTGTGACAGGCAAGCTCAATCTTCCTCTACACACACACTTGGTTGCTGCATGTTGAGTGTATTCTAAGTCTTATTTGTATGTACAGTTAATAGGGACGCG
>NC_079513.1:17964608-18054022 GCF_000801105.2 Raphanus sativus | reverse complement strand
TTGCCAAGAGTACTTGAGAAACTTTTGTCTGGTCGGCCGAAACAGTTTAACTCGCTGTCGATGAAAAGGGCACATGGAAGAATTGTAGTAAGAAAGCATCGGGAACCCATCTCCCTTGGAACAAGTTACAACCACTAGTTTGCTTCCTCCCTTTCAACGCCACTTTTCCTACTCCTCCGGCGGCGGCCAACGCAGCTCTGTTATGGTGACTTACATGCCATTCTGGTCGGAACTCAAGCCTGGTCGGCTCTGGACAAGATTGTGAATATGAGAACTGGAAGAAGGGAAAGAAAGATAAGTTTGAAATCCATCTTTAACAGAAAAATGATATAGATTTATTTGTTGGAAGTAGCTTTGTGATGGAATTATATATGCACTAGTATCTACTTACATATATGTACGTATATAGAGTGTAATGTGAAGAGATTCTTGGGTGGAGACTATTGGCCTTATAATAGGTTCCATAATAAATTAACAAAAAGTAATGGAAATCCATCAGTTCACTAGGAAATCATTACATTGTCAGCTAATCTTGGGTTCGCCTATATTGTTAGTAAGCTAATTGCAGTGGTTAAAATCTGTGTCTATCAAATTTGTCAACAAGTACTCTTTTTATATAGCCGCAAAAATAAGAACAACCTATTGCAAGATTTTCAAAATGGACATCAAAGAAAGAAATGAAAAATAATAACATTATAATATCATAGTAGTACATGTTAAACAAACTATTTAGATGTATTCCAAAGACATCACTTCCTATAAATTTAACAAGAACAAAAAAAATTGGAGAAAATGAAAAGTAAAAAAGAGTTTCCTATTTGATAGATTTTCAACTTTGAGAAAACTTTCACACCACATGTAACTCTTTTGAATGACTAAAGGCATCTCCAATAGTTTACATCATTTCCCTTCAAAATCTCCTTAAAATAAAGTATTCAATATAAATCTATTATTTTACTATTAGTTTAATAATGATTGTTACTTTAAAAACTTAAAAATTTTACTACAATTTTATTTTAACTATATTTTTATATATATACACATAAATTTTGTTTCTAAAAGAATATAGAAGACTTACATTATCTTAAAATTGTATTATGAAAGTCTTAAACAAAACTTTTAAGTATAAACATAATATATTAAAAATAGATATAGAACAAAAAAATATAAAATTTTGAGATCAAATTATAAATAAATATATCTAATATTAATGAGGTTGTAAATAGTGTTTCCCCAAATTTGAAAAAATACTATTCACAAGTCAAAACACAAATTTGTTTTTTTCTTCAAAATAACACACTATTAGAGATTGTTTTCCTTCGTTTTTTTATGTTTACCCTTAAAATAAGGTATTATTGAAGATGGTTTAAAAAGTTATGAACTCAGAGATTCGTAAATACACTATATTAAATTAATTTTCCTTAAGATAATAGTAGACATTTTCAATAGGAAATGAACATGCGACCTCGACGGAGTGATCCAAGAGTTTTACCCACTAGATTAATTCTTTTGTTAGTACATTTTTATTTTAGACTTTAAAGTAATATATTAAATATTAATAATGCTAAGCTCTAATTAACAGTTTCTCTTTTGATAAACTGTATTGTTTTCTCAATTTTTATTCACTATTTTAGTTGTTTATTGAGAATATATCCACCTCCATCCTAATTATAGAACTGCTGTAAAATTATTGCTAGCCGGATACAAAAAGACTCTACCATGGACGGTGGCTAAGTCGTGATAATGTTGCGCCAGGACACAATATGCATAAATCGAGTAAGGATGTCTATGTCTTACTACAAAAAATGTAGTACGGTAATATTTTTTTCAATAAATGTTTTTGAAAGAGCCAAACGATATGCAAAAGGTTGTACTACAATATTACTTCTTGGGAATCTGCTGCCAATGTGATCTGGAACGTCTACCAATGATTATTGCAACACCGCTAGTGACACAATAATTCTGGTAATAACTATGGAAAGCAAAAGAGGTTTGTTGAAGTCATCCACATTATCATTTTAGGTGTGTGTTTCGTGGGGCTCCCGTGAATGAATCAAAGCTATCATTGGGACATTCTATTGCTTAGCTTGTCACGGGGGACATCTTAAATCATTTTCCATCAATTCTCACATGCTTCTACGCCATCTGTTCATTTAATTCATTTGTTAAAATTATCAAATTTGATGACTTTTTTTTTCTGATAAGATAGGACAGAACTAGACAGGCAACCTTGGCTATTTTCTTCTAGTTGATTCTGTTTCGCTGATTAGTGTGTTTAAAATAGTGGGGTTTCCGTTTGCAAAAAAAAAAATAGTGGGGTTTTCACAGGAGTACTCACATGTAAGGGAAGAAAATCATTTCACGTTTCTTTTTATTTTTGACATTGTATATGATTCCATTGTGAAACAAGGCCACTGAAAGCAAGCAAACAAAAAAGACCAACATATAATTGGTTTCTTTATTTATATAGTCAAAGTTGGCTTGATTGAAAGGAAAGTATTATGACTTTTTTGTTTATACATTATTCAAAATCCAAATATTTTACAATATTAAACTATATATGTTGGTTTGTGTTTTCTGCAACTATCCTGCATGTGAAAGACACTGTAGTTGGGAGTGAAAAACACTACTAGTTGGCAGCAAGCCATTCTTTCTTTCTGCAGGAGAAAGCCATTCTTTCTTGCAGTATCATGTAAAAACATACCAAGGGACAAGACAAAACCATCCTTCGGTTTACTAACTAATAATTAACAAATGGAAGTTCAAATGCAATTTAATTAAATATAAGAATTTATGAATAAGTTGGTGCACAATCAAATTTCTGTCTCAGCAGCAACGTGTTCTATGGCATTCATAAAGAGCTACGGAACATCATCTCAACAAGGAGTCATAGGAAACACTTTGATTCTCTTATGGCAGTGTGGTTAAGATAATGTGTTTCTTTTAGTTTCAATTTATGATCCTGCTTGTTTTTTTTTTTGTCAAAATAGCTCGAACTTAAGATTTCATTGTAAAATCTTCTATTTCTTTTTAACTCGAAGAAAGTTGAGATACATAGTGTTGATAAAAAACCAAAAACAAAGAACATAAACCAAACAGAATAAAACAAAGACATAAACAGAGCCTAAAACTCATATATGTCCACAAGTCTATTACTTCCATATTTCCAAAAGAATTCGATATTAATGGAGCTGATCTAAGGAACAAATGTCTTGAATATGTAGTCCCAACCCTGAAGGGAATATCACCAAGCCATACTAGAACCAGCAATATCAGAAACAATCGAGAGGTCAAATCTACACCAACTCCAGCAGCTGCTATCCATATGAAACTTGCATGACCAGAAACCACCACTAAAACTAAGATATAAGGACAAAAGACCTTGAAACGCTATTTGGGAAAACGTCAAAGAAGACCACCATCTCTTACACGCGGACACTCGTAAAGCAACTAAGTGACCTACAGAACAAAGATTGCCCACATCCTTGCAAGAGAAAAACTGAAGGTCAAGTTAACTGTTTCGTCTAGAAACCATCTCCCAAAACCACAAAGGACCAAGATAAGGTCTAGTAGATACCTCTACAGCGAACATAAATCACAAAAAACGAACCCAAAAAAACCAACTTAAGATGCGACAAAATGACTGAAACAGCAAGAACCAAACAAAAACAGTGTTCCAACGACTTCAAACTAATACTAATTCACCACACAAGAACATAAGTTTCGGTGATCGAGATGTAAATTTTTCTATTCATTTATGATATTTACAGTTTAGAAAAAAAAATTATGAATAAGTTACAAATCAAATCTGGAACGTTTCGATTCAAACCGAGTAAATGTATTAATTCACAATCAGTTACCACAATAGTTCGAAACGGTTTCTAAAGATAACAAAACTAGAAATTTATAATCCTATTCGCAATAAATAGAATCATGCAACACTAGCGCTAACAATATTCTTTGAAATTAATAGAGAACGTTTAAAATTATTAAAAGAGCCTAGCATTTATCAACCGTTTGAAGCAATTTGGCAAATCATGTACACTAGCGTTAAAATTCGATTGAATAGTCAATCTTATTTCCACTTAACTTACTCCAAAAAAAACTTATTGCATAGTGCACATAAACATACGAACATCTTGTCAACAGATTCGATTATTAATTCAAAAGGGCCGTATCACTCTTGCAAGCATGGTGGGTCTGGACTCTGGAGTGAACAAATGGGCAGACTTGCTCTTGTAATCATGGTGGGTCTATTAGGACCAGTCATATATAGGCCAGAGAAACAGACCTTTATCTTATAGTTATACCATTAAAATTTCTGGAAGTTCCAACTCAAAATTAATTTGCAATAGGTAAATTGTTAGATATCTTTTACTCACTCCGTTTTTTAAAGAGTGTCGTTGTGACATTTTTCACACAGATTAAGAAAGTTGTTGAAATATATGTAAGTTGTAATTAATTATACCTCTTTAACCAATAATATTTTAGATAAATAAAATAATTTATAAAATCAATGTAGTTTGCAATTAATTTTCAACTGAAAGTTAGTATAATTTACATTGGAATTGTAAAGTGACACTCTTTGTGTAACAAGAAAATGAGCCCAGAGTGACACTTATTATGAAACAGAGGGAGTATATACTACTTATGTCATGTCTCCTCTTCTGATGCGAGATTCCTAACACAAGTTACCTATCCGAGCTCTGAGTACAATAAATACTGTTATGTAGTGCGCAAAATAAATCAGCACAAAATCGTGAAATAGGGTTTCACCTATATTATACTGTATATTCTCAAGCGTTCTTAAAAGTCTAGGAAATTATATTTATTGAACTTTTCCTGTTAAAACATTTATCCTATCATAATGGTTTTGACTTATGACAGAAACAACTGTTTCAAGTTTTAACTTGTTTTAATTATTCAACTATTGTTATATAAAGAAACGGATTGTTTTGTCCCAAACCATAAACCAGAGGACTCCCAGATTAACAGTTGAGCTTTGGTATTATGTCCTTTCTTTGCTGTAAGATAAAAAGACTCCCATAATTTCTTAACCAAATCATTCAATTTAAAAACCAGAAGAGTTGAATATAATCATCATTACACTTCTAGGATACAATCAGAGAGAACACTGCCGCGGAGATTCAAGAACAAAAAAGCTAATTAATATTCTTGGAATTAGATTCTTATAGATAAAGAATTAGACTCAACAACAACTCTTAGATCCCAGAAAATGGGGTTTACTTCTCTGACTGTATCAAACCACTGGAAGCATATTGCACTTGTGTTTATATGTTCAGTATTAATCTTGAAGATAGCCTTGGTTTCTTCTGCCAATCAGGAAAGCCAGGTACGTTATAAATGGTCGATTTATTTATCTTAAATTTGTCTATTTTAATATTTGTGCTATAGATTTACACGGTGCATTTGGGGAAGAGGCAACATGACGATCCTAAACTTGTTACTGATTCACATCATGATATTCTCAAATTGCTTCTTGGAAGGTAACTAATCATGTGCATTGGTCTATATATTCTTTCCGAAGATCATGATTGCTGTGCGGAAAAAATTGGTTTAGTGATCATTTGGATGTTTTGACTGATGATGCTTTGACTGATGATGCAGCAAAAAAGCTTCCCGGGAGTCTATGATTTATAGTTACAGACATGGCTTCTCAGGCTTTTCAGCGAAGCTCACACAATCTCAATCAAGGGAACTCTCAGGTAAAAAGTTTGATGCCTTAGAAGCGTGTTGCACAAGAATTAGGTCAAACTCAGAAACTGTACTAATTAAAATATTCACTTTGGATTTTGTAATAGAGCATCCGGATGTTGTTCATGTAACGAGAAGCAAGCATATGAAGCTGGCAACAACAAGGGCGAGTGATTACTTGGGACTCACTCCATCCACTCCAACTGGTCTCCTCCATGAAACCGATATGGGAAGTGAAACAATCATAGGAATCCTGGACACGGGAATATGGCCAGATTCAAAGTCATTTGACGACAACGGTCTTGGACCAATCCCGACACGTTGGAAGGGACGATGTGTTTCAGGAGAAGGGTTCAACGCATCAAGCTGCAATAGAAAGTTGATCGGAGCTAAATACTACGCAAAGGGTCTCCTCGAAAAGTACAATGGGACTTACAAAGAGGCGGAGAAACACGAGATCATATCCCCGTTGGACATAGACGGTCACGGGACCCATTGTGCATCCACTGCCGTGGGTTCTTTCGTCAAGAACGCGAGCTACTTCGGCCTAGGCTCGGGAACAGCCAGAGGCAGTGCCCCGCGAGCCCGCATAGCTTCTTACAAAGTTTGTTGGAATAAAAAGGAAGGGTGTTTTATACCGGATATATTAAAGGCCATAGATCACGCCATTCGCGATGGGGTCGATGTTCTATCGCTCTCGCTCGCAAGCACAATACCGCTTGACTTCGAAGTCGATAGGAGTGATTTTGCTATTGGTGCTTTCCACGCCGTTATGAAGGGAATCCCCGTGGTATGCGGCGGTGGGAACGATGGTCCACATGCACAAACCATCTCCAACGTTGCTCCGTGGATCATAACCGTCGCGGCTACGACCATGGACCGAGAGTTCTTCACGCCCATCACTCTTGGAAACAATGTAACCATACTGGTACGTAGCCGGTGTGCTTTGTGATCAAAATCAAACAGTTTGTAGCCGTTCATTTAACTCTCTATTTTGTGGGATAATATATCATTCTCAGGGTCAAGAAGCTCTATACACGGGAAAAGAAGTCGGATTCACTGATATTATTTACATGGACGACTTGACAGCAGACGATTTTAAAGCCGGTAAAGCTAAGGGAAAAATCTTGTTTAGCTTCGAAACAAAGCCAACAAATCCAGCAGATCCAGCAGATATTGAAGATTTTACAAAATCTAACGGTGTTGTTGGCCTCATTATTGCGTCGCAACCATACGACAGTATACAATCGGGAACTATGGATGTCCCTTATGTCTACGTCGACTTTGAAATTGGGATGGACATTATGTTGTATCTCCAAACAACCAAGTAAATTTCTCCTCCTTCACAATGTAATCCAGTTATGAATTGTTTTCTGATGTAACGGAGTTTTTTATTTTATTTGAATGATTGATTTTACGAAGATTTCCAAAAGCTAAGATCAGCCCTACCAAGTCATTCGTTGGCCGACCATTCTCGACCAAGGTCGCAAGATTTTCGTCTAGAGGTCCCAATTCAATATCTCCTGCCATTCTCAAGGTGAACTATATATGAGCCCCTTAATTTTTGCTCTCTTTACATTCAGTTGGTGTACTGAAGTTGGCTTGTGTTTTTTTTAAGTACAGCCTGATTTAGCAGCACCAGGTTCAGGTATACTTGCAGCCGTACCATCAGAAGAAGGATACGGATTCAAGACCGGGACATCGATGGCTACACCTATCATTTCAGGAATAGTCGCACTTCTTAGGCAAAAACACCCGGACTGGTCTCCAGCTGCAATCCGATCCGCTCTTGTCACAACCGGTAAACATTTCATATACTTTTTTTATTCACGCAAATATATTTGTTTCTTGCTCCCGATGAAATACCTAGTGAGTGACTGATAAGTATTGCAGCATTACAAACGGACCCATTCGGAGAACCTATTTCAGCGGAGGGTTCCCCGCGCAAACTTGCTGACCCATTTGACTATGGAGGCGGCCTTGTGAACCCGGGGAAAGTAGCAGACCCGGGACTTGTCTACGACATGGGCTACTATGAATATGCTCACTACTTGTGCTCCGCAGGCTACAAAAACAAATCCATCTCAAAATTACTTGGAAAAATGTACACTTGCCCTTCTCCAACTCCATCCATGCTTGATGTCAACGTGCCTTCCATCACAATTCCATACCTCAGTGAAGAGATCATTATAACTAGAACTGTGACCAATGTTGGACCGGTTGGTTCAGTTTACAAGGCTGTGATCGAGCCGCCTCTTGGTATTAAACTTCAGGTGAGTCCTGAGACTCTAGAGTTTGGTCCCAACACCAAGAAGATTACATTTACGGTGAAAGTCTCCACGACTCATCGACGGAATACTGATTATTTCTTTGGGAGCTTGACTTGGACTGACAATGGAGCTCACAATGTTAGAATACCTCTTTCTGTGAGAACAAGACTTTTTTAACTTCAAGATATAACAAAATTATTAACATTTTCGAATAATAATTATAAAATTATACAAGTGTGAATTTGCATTTGTTATCTATCGAAAGCAATTTTTTAAACCCGATTCCGACACCGAATCGAACGACCTTCGAGGTCACCAAATCATCTGGTCGACCGCGATTGAACTGATGGTTAATAAACTAATTAATTTTGCTATATAATAATATATAAACTATGAGAATAAATATATAGAAAGTAAAGTTATAGATTTTCTATTTTTTTATAAAACACAAAATAATATTTTGAATATGTATATATATTTTATGTTTAAAAATTTAAAAATTATTTAACTTTAATTATATATCTTTTTATCTGACATATTAAATATCAAAAATAGTTTATATTATTTTTAAAAAATTGTAATAAATTAAGATTTATGACATTAACAAAAAATATTAAAACTTAAAAATTCATAAGTATTTATATAGTACCTAATGTGAATAATAAAATCAAACTTCAAATCTAAAATATATCAAAAGTAAATTTAACATAATTTTTTAATTAAAATTATACAAAATAGATTTAAAAAATATAATTAAAAACTAAAAGTTGTCTATCGATTCAACCAATAGTTCAATCAGTAATAGGATTCCGCGTTTTAATTGATTTTAGTGAGTTTTATTGGATTTTTTAGTTTTGGATTTTTTACAAAATTTGAACCAAATTTATTTTGAATCATTGGGTTTACCGAATCAACCGCGGATTCGAATCAGATTTCAAAACACCGATCAAAATGCAATTTTGATGTGACAATGATGAATCGTATACTATATATAGTCCAGACTGCAGAAGTGTTTTATTTTATTTTTTGAAAGCAACTGCAGAAGTGTTTTGTGGGGTTTAGGACTTCCAAACTTTTTATATATCAGCCCTATTGTTCTTCTTTTTTTTTTTGGTAAGAAAATGAAGGTTAGTGAAAGTTGAAAATCAAGTAAAATATTGCTTCTTCTTTCATCCGCGGTAAATACAATATAAACTCTAAAGTTTAATACTCCATAAATTAATAAGACAATAAATAAATAATCATTTCAATGTAAAATTGGGCTAAGTTCGGAACTTTCAAAGGAGATAGCAGGAATGAAGAGTTCTACGCCCTCCTTCATAGATGTCACTCTTTCTTTTATTTCTTTTTCTTTACCAAGAGTTTGTGTTGTGTATGACTAAGTCATAATGACTTAACACCACCACCAATATTTATTTATCTAATTTTTTTACAACATTTATTTATCTAATAAAAATAGCATTTTTGGATCATTTCATTATCTAACCCTTCTTATCGACCTTATCTTCAGAATCTAATTTGGGTTGGGTGGCAATAGAGCTTGCTGCCAAAAAGAAATTCCAAATTACACAATTGGTGATTCATATTTGCTTCTTTCTTTTTCATTACATTTTCTGGTTCATTTAGGAGATTAATATTATTATTTAGGTTAGTCATAATGGTGTTACCGGTTTAGTAGGCTCACGTTAATTCCCTCGGCAAGGTTCTTTAACTTTTGATGATGCCCCCTCAGTAATTCGAATTATTATTATTTTTGGTTGAAAATCAAATATGAATTTGTATACTGTCTATAATTTTTTTCTTAATAATATATCGAATATTGAGGATAAGATCAATAGTCATGACTCATGAGTCATCTCAAGATGATGTTGAACTGTATTTATCTTACTTTAACTTTCTAATGGTAATAATATTTATATTCTCATTTCTAAAAGGATAATTGATTTACTAAACAGATTTTATATGATCAAAAGATTTAGCTTTCTTTCATTAGTTTATTTTACTTAAACTGTCTAACTATTTATCCTCCAATATAAGATTATTTACTCAAAATATATATACACAATAACTGATATTGACTAATGTTTGATAAAAAATGGTAAGGAATATATAGTAACAATAAATTCATTTCTACCTTATGCAGTATAAGCTTAATTTGCATAATATACTAGTTGCCAATTTACTTTGTATTTATCGGATAAAAACTTAGTTATTCCACCACTTAAATCGTTAATTTCATTTAATTAAAAATGATTTAGAGTTGATAATAGTTGTTCTCAGTCTTCGCCAAACTTCTTTCTGTTATTTTCTTTTCTTTTTACATAGAAAAGGGTACCAAACTTTACTGTATTAGCTCATCCTTAAATGTTCTAAAGAAAGAGACTTTCATTAGTAACTCAATAAATATCTAAACAATGGGTTTGTTTCTTTCACTGCCTAAAATCTAGCTGAAGAGAGTCTTATCGAAGAAGAAACCCAAAAGAGGCATTTGTAGCGACGAGCATCCGTTTCCGGCAAAAGGGTTTAGATTCAATTGTCTGATTTGTCTTCCTTCAGTTGCTGAAAATCTGAAAGAAAAAACCAAACTTTGTCAGAGATTTGTAGTTCTCAGACATAAAAGTTCGTCGCTTTCCTCTCACTTGTCGTTCAACTGCATCTTGATTCTGTTAAGGGTTTGATTGTTATTGTACTTTACAGCTCTGCTTACCAGTAATTTGAGTATGTTCAAGCTATTACAGGTTTTTTCTGTTTTGGGTTTATGTCTAACTCTTTTGTCTGATACATTCATTCTTGATCTCGCGACTTTGTAGGAACTTGGGAGTTCTTGAACTAAAACCGCTCCTCGTTTGTTTTTGGTGTGTATATGAATGAAATGGACACGAAAAGCTGTTCAAAATCGATTGGATCTGTGTCTGAGGCTGTGATTGTAGTCTCTGATGTGAAGGGTGAGACCAGTAACTCTATCTCAAACCAAAAAGAGAATGATTCAAGAATGGGGGAAGATGGTGTTGGATGCAGTAACGTTTCAGCTCATGCTGTTCACGAGGAAGTTACAAATACTGTTACTGCGGTAATCTGTCACGAGAGCGATGCATCAACAAAAGCAAAAGACAAGGAGTTTCACGTGGTTGATCTGAGCGGTGGAGGAGAAAGTGATAACGGGCAAAGAATCTGCAGAATCTGTCACTTTGGTTCTGATCAAACGCCAGATAGAGTCTCTGGCAAGTCTGCAAGCGTAGAGTTGATTCAGATTGGTTGCAAATGCAAAAACGAGCTTGGCCTTGCGCATTTTCATTGCGCTGAAGCTTGGTTCAAGCTAAGAGGAAACAGGTAACGTATTCAACTCCTCTCTACAAGATTGTGAGTGCAAATCTTTACTGATAAACCTCTGTTTTCTCTTCTTTGTTAGTGTATGTGAAATCTGCGGTTCTTCAGCACTGAATGTTCCAGTAAGGTTGACGGAGGAGGAGTGGAGCGAAATAAGGGATACTACAATGGATGAAGGAAGAAGACGTGGAACTGGACAGTCTTGCTGCATCTTCATGGTTTTTCTACTCACTATCATTCTGCTTCATTGGTTTTTCAAGAAGATGAGTACTTACTATCAAACCCATCTATTTAATTTGTTAGTTTATAAGCATATATGTTGGTAACTCTTTTTTTTTTGAGAAGTATATGTTGGTAATTTGTAAATTCTATTCTGACTCTAGACTATATGGAAACAAAAGAAGATAGGATATAGTACAAGTTCTTTAGATCAAACTATGATTAAGAATCTAATAAATGGCCAAATCAGAGTTTTTTTTACTTTTTAGTAAAACAAAACCATTTTCTGAAATGTGTTTTATAGCTCAAGACTTAAACATACCGGCCATGTGTGTTTTTACCCCTTCAAAACATCATCCAATCAAGAATGGCGTTCACCTCTCATGTATTCATGTGATGTGTCCTCCATGCCTCACATATGGGCAAATGTGGTTACATGTGATTATAGCCCCAAACATAAACGCATGGCCGGTCTTGGACATGGACAAATAAACGCATATGGTCCTCAAAATTTTAAAAAATAATTTACATAAATATAAACTCTAGATTTATATAGGAATTTATAATATAGTAATCGTCTATGGTTCTCAAAATTTTAGAAATAATTTTACATAAATATAAATTCTAAATTTTTAAAAGAAACAATTTTTGTTTATTTTTTATTAAGTTATTTATAATCTCTAAATTGTAGGACCATACGTTGTACAAACTTTCAATGGATTTTTTGAGTGATGCCACGGCAAATATACATAACTAGATCGCCTGATAGTTTAAGAACCGAAACTGATCCATAAACTTGATGACTAATAGAATAACAACTTCCACACAAAAAAAAACCTTGCTTAGAGATATCAGAAGATATATTGTGATTGCATGGGATGAATTGCGGGGCAAATCTCCTTTGGCAGAGAAACATCTTGCTTGCATCTCAAGCAAGCCAAAACCATCTGCCATAGGAGTGTTCGCCCAGTAATCCAGTCATACATTGATGATCTCTCTTTCTTCACAACATCTACTATACTTTTTTATGTCTTCTTACTGTTTCACTCACATCTGAGTTACTGTAAACTCATGTTGGACTAGCAAAGTATATATAGTTGACGAAACTGTAAAAGTTAAAGCATATTCTGTGGCAGATCCCATGTTTCATAGAGCATATGTGTATAGTATAATCCTAACGACCACCCCTTCATGCGGTCCTCATGCTTCTGATTAACATCCCAATTTACTAGGCATTTAAAAAAAAAATATATCAGAACTGCAAAATACTTTGCTTGTGAATTGTATACCAAGTTTTGTGGGTTCATGTTTCTCATAGGAATTGTCCCATAGTATATGCTCTTTGTATCAAGGTTTATAAATACGTTACATAGTTTGATTTTTTTTTTCATTTGAAGAACTCAAGTGAGAGAGGGGAAAAGACTGACATTTGGTAGAAAAACATTACAGGGCGAATCCTCTATTGGCAGGAGATGCTGATGACTCTATACATTTTGTCATCATTTTCCTCTGCCAAAGGAGATTTGCCTCGCAATTTTTTCATACATTTATTCATTTCTTCAATCTACGAGACCAAGGTTCTTACTCTATGTGTGTTATTTGTTAACAAATAATGTACAGTAATTTTTACCAAAAAAATAAAAATAAAAATAAAAATAATTACAGTAATAAACACAACAATTGTATGAGTTTGAGTTTTGCTCCAATGGTTAGCCTCATTTGAAGTATATTTTATTATTAATATTTATTACTTTAATAAATTTTGGTTTCTTCGAAAAGATGAACTTATAAAATTGTTACATAGAAGTATAAACACAAATATTTAATATTTAATATTTGATACATAAAATAAAAATATATAAGAATTTAAGAATCAATTTGTAAATAAAATGTTCAATAGCAAAACTGAGATTGTGAATAATATTTCTTCAAATTTGAGACGAAAATTGCATCCTCATTTTCCCCTTAAAATAATGTACTATTAGAAAAAAGTTTTTCCTCGTTTTTTTATGTTCTCTCTCAAAATAATATACTAATTGTGATGGTTTTAACCAAAGAGTGCACTCAACCCTAAAGAGAATCCAAAACCAGTTCAAACATCAAGTTAAAACTTTATAATGGTTTTACAGTTTTCATGATAAACACTTTGAAATCTAACTTTTTCTTCCTTTTTTCTTGAAAAGTGGAATCTAACATGTTTCTGAAACAGAATTGTCATAAAAATGGTTCGATTAATTTGTGGAGAGAACAGTTGATGAATTGCATCTAGTTATATATTTTTACTATATTTCTAGTTGGCTACACCTGTCGTGAAAAAATTTGCTGACAAAAGAAAAAGAAAAAGAGCAAACGGTTAGATACTATAACCAAAGCAAATGTGTCGTCAAACTTATAATCGAGTACAATATCATGCAAGCTAATGTTTGTTGCGTTGGATATATTTAATGAATATGCTTTCAGTGCATGAGGCATATAGTTAACTTTCATTTTTGGCTTTTCAAAGCTATAATAATCGTAAAATCTTATAAAGTGAGTCAAGTGACACAAGAATAAGATATATATATATATATATATATATATATATATATATATATATATTAAGTGTTCTCCTGCACCATATGCAGTAAAAAAATTTAAATTTAATTTATATTTAAAAATAAGGTTTATTAAATATTATAGTTTTTTTTACCAATATTTAAACTTTGATCTAGTTAAATATTAAATTAAGATAAAATGATTTTGTTTATTTAAAATTATATTGAAGAATATATATGTATACATTTAAATTATAATTTTAGATAGTATTTCTATCTATTTATATTGTTTAAATATATTAAATCAATTTGTATAAAACTAATAAAATGATATAAAATTGTATAATTATAAAAAAAACTAAACTAAATAATAGTATTTATAAAAATTGTAGATATATAAGAAACTAATGATTTTACAATTAGAAATATATTTCTTTTTAAATTGTATCAATTTTTTAAAGCTTTAATAATACAAATTGTATAACTATAGAAAATAAAATAAAATAATATTTCAAAATTTGTAATGTTATATATGAATATATTTGTTTTATAGATAATGTATGAGATATTACCATATTTAAAAAAGTTTACCAAAAATAAATATCAATATAAATGTAATGTATGAGATATTACCATATTTAAAAAGGTTTATCAAAAATAAATATCAATATTAAATGTAATGTATGAGTTATCAATAATTCATGTCATATTTTTCCGGAAGTCATGTCATCAATTTAGTAGTCATGTCATATTTTTTTTTGTGAAACTAATTGTATAGAGTACATGTGGCAAAATCACTTCTCAAATATAGTCTAAGACATATACAAAGTATCATTTTATCGAAGTGATTATATACTTCATAGTAATGAGTCAATACAATTAAGACGATCTATATCCAAAGTGGGAAAGTTGACTTAGGCCTTCATTGGTAGAGCATTAGCATTAGCATTATGCTCTATATTATCCAATCAACATATGTTAGAAAATCATTTATAAAAACATTTACTAAATGCTAATGCTCTCTGACAAATGCTCTCATATGAAGCTTTTGGAATAGCATTTGCATTTACAATTTATAAATTTAAGAAAAATATATAATTAGTTCACTTATTTGATTTAATAATATTATAAAATTATTTTCATATCCAGAAAATAAAAATTTGGATTTCTAAAATAAATTAACAATATAAATATATTTTATAAAAATAGTATTTCAAATTTAAAATATAATTTAATTATATAAATTATATTATATTTTAAATGTGAAATAATATTTTTTAAAATAGATATTTTAATTGTAAATTTTATTTTTTTGGAAACAATTTCGATATAAAACATAATTTTGAAATTAGTAAATAAATAACTTAATTATATCTCTTTTATATATAAATATAAAACAAAAAATATATATAATGATAATTTATTTATTTTATTTAATTATATTCAAATTATTTTATATCCAAAAATAAAAATAAATAAAATTTTATTTTATTTATTTAATAATATTTTATTTCATTTATTTAATAATATTCAAAATTATTTATATCCAAAATATTTTTTTAAATAAATTTTAATTATTTTTAAAATAATAATATTTCACATTTAAAGTTTAATTTAATTTATGTTATTAATTAAGATTCATTATTTTAATAACAAAATATTACTAATATATATTATAATCTAATATATATTATTTTAAAATAAATATATTATATACTAACTTTTATAAAAAAAAAATTGAATACTGCTACTGATTTACCAATCATCTTATTAAAAGTTTTAAATAGAACATAAGCTTCTGCAGCATACTGCTTCCACAGCATACTGCTTCCACAGCATACTGCTACTGCTTCTTCATCAGTTATACCAATCAAAGTCTTAATTTTATATTTTTTATAATGAGGATATTAGTACTTCAGTCTTTAAAGTGCAGTATTGTAATGGATAAGAGAAAATTATGTAATTGGAAGTATACTACAGTCTACAGTTTACATGTTTGTATTCCTGTGAAATTTCTAACTTGAAGGTTATTTGACCATGAGAGAAGAAGAGGCCACATATATTCTCGGAGCCTAGAGTGTTGGTTTGTTCTACATGAATTTCCTAACTAAAGCAAATAATTAAAAAAAGGAGTTGACAGGTGCCAAACGTTCACAAATTTAAACACAAGGCAGAAGAGTAGATACAGTCAGAAGATTGTATCATATGATAGATGATTTGAAAGATATATGTCCAAAAGAATACAATTTTTAACACTGGCAACAAAAAAAAGTTTGTGGGGTTTCAGTATGAAAAAACTGGAGAGTACAATACCATGGATCTTCCATTTCGAAAGGATCATGCTATAATACTTCTAATAAAGTAAAGCAGAACAAAATGTGGAGACTCGGATAAAGAATACTCAATGCTCTAATGGCCACAGAATATTAGAAGCATAAACGGATCATTCCTTAAGAGATTAATTATATATATACGTACGTAGGATATATTTTATCCTAGATCGAAGGATGGTGCCATTGAATTTGAATATGCTTCTTGCAGTATGTTAGTAAAGAGAGAGATTATGAACTAAATATTTAATGATATATGGAGAAGGTGCAAATGCATTACAGGGCAAGATCTCCTTTGGCAGGAATCTATTACTTCAGTCTTACATATGCATATATATGTTTGTGGTGAGCTCTCTGCCAAAGGAGATTTGTCCGGTAATTCTTTTGTACAGATATCTTAAATAACTTTATATTTTTGGATTAATATTTCTAGTCGAAGTGCATGGTTACTACAATCGTGGATCTATAGCTAGTCAAAACCGGCCTTGGAAGCAAGTCAGTGAAGCTTATAAATTTAGACGGCCAAAACCGGCAGCAAAACATTGACATTTTAGACGGCCATAAATTTACAGAAAGTTCTCAGTAGCTTAGTGGCTGGATTGATATTACAAGTGTAACATTTCGTGGGTTCAAGGTGCTCCGGCCATAATTACTAGGACCAGCTTTGTAGCTAGTAGAAACAACCATTGGTAAGCGTCAATAATTTGTTTTAAGTAATAGCTGTTGGTGAATGCATCGCATGAAGTTCTTGTATTCATGAAGTTCTTAATTTGTTTCAGATTAGACTTCTTTTCTTATGTTTACCATCGTAGATGGATGATAAAACTTCTGAAACTGTGATTTGATTATTATATGTGCAGAGTTGAATCTGAGATTTCATGGAGTAAAATACATTTTTGTATTTTTTTTATAAATTTTCTTTTATATAATTTGAAAGTCATTTATCTATGTAAATTCCTTCTAATTTTTTTGGGGCTTATACCAATATTTTATCGGGTTGTCTCCAGATCCAGTTATATGTATTTCTCAAAAAATCTCAAAAAATACTTATTAAAATTCATTTTTGAACTTGATTAAACATGGAATTTTGGTATGCTCTATGATTGCAGTGTATGCTGTTTATAATGTGTTTGATTTAAACAATTTCATCATATTAATTAACTATACTTTATTTAACAATTTCAGTTCTTTGTGGTCAAGTGGCAGTGGATGAGTTTTCTGACGCTAACATGTTTCAGGTTTGATCTTTCTGATATGCGTAACAGTTATATTGTTCTTTTCACCTAAGGACCCATTTGAACGTTTTGGAAAATGAATCCATCCGCAGGTTTCCAACTCTTCTGAATTCAACCAGACTAAAAAATATTTGTTTCAATCAAAAAAAAAATATTCAGTTCCTAAATTCTAAATTCCGAGGCGGTCAAATGTGTTGTCAATTCCCGTGTGTGCGAACCTACCATACACTCCACAGTCCGTTGAGGGTAAAACGGGCAACATATAAATGCCTATATAAAGAAGAGAGCACTGCATGACAATTGGCAATTCACCAAAATTTTGATTTTACTCTCAAACGCGTTACCGATCAAGTGCCTTAGCGAAAAATCCCTTTCGATCTCTAGGGTTTGAAGCGGAGTAAGAGCGGAGACAGAGAGAGAGAGAAGCCCTAGTTCCCCTAATCGAAACTATGGCTCACCACCACTCAGAGTCCGACGACGAAGATTACTCCTATGACGACGATTCCGAGTCCGAGCAAGAAGAAGAAGAAGAAGAGGAACCGAGAAGCTCGCGGAAGAAGCGCGGAAGATCAAATCCAGATCATTCAGTCGGTGGCGCGCGTGGGAAGAAAAGGAAGCCTTCGGGTTCCATATTCATAGAGGATGACGTCATCGTAGACGACGACGAAGTAGAAGACGAGGACGATGTCGAGGACGGTATAGCTACAATATATTCCAATTTGGTTTCGATTTAACTAAAACCACAAGGAACTCTCACGAATCCGTCTTTTTTGAGTTTTCTGCTTAATTAGGGTTTCTACAAGTTGCGAGTTGTGTCTTGCGGCTTTCTTGTGCACTCAGTAGTATATACATTTTGATCTCTTGTTATTGTTGTTAAAACTGTAGGTTTCATTGAACACGGTGAAGCTGACCTTGGTGATGAGGATGTTGTTGGCCGTCGTCACAGGCCTTTTCACGAACCGGCGGCGTTTCGTTCTCGTGTGGGTGCTGAAGAGTATCTTGATTTCATGCAAGAAAAGTATTCCAACCCTCGTGCAGAGTATGACGATGAAGATGATTACGAAGATGGAGAGCCTACCCACGTTGATCAACAAGCTCTTTTGCCATCAGTCCGTGACCCGAAGCTGTGGATGGTGAAATGTGCGGTAGGATGTTTTTTTTCCTTCTCTTTTCATTACATCATTCATGTATGTTCTGTTTTGTAATGATCATCTTCAAATTACAGATTGGTCGTGAAAGAGAGGTTGCTGTTTGTCTTATGCAAAAAGCCGTGGATAGAGGATCGGATTTCAAGATCAGATCTGTTATTGCGCTTGATCATCTCCAGAACTTTATATACATTGAAGCCGATATGGAGGCTCACGTTAAAGAGGTATATTTGATGATGGCTGCAAAAGTATATTGCTATTCTTTTTCTGACTAGAGTTTGAATCTATGTTGATTCTTTTCTTCGTGTGGTTAATAGGCTATCAAGGGCATGCGGAATATTTTCGCAAATCATAAGATTTTACTTGTCCCTATAAGAGAAATGGCAGATGTTCTTTCTGTAAAGAGTAAGACAGTTGAGCTAGCACGTGACACATGGGTTAGAATGAAACTCGGGATATATAAGGGTGATCTAGCTCAGGTACGATCTAATTTGACGTGTTTTACTTTATAAAACTTCTCTGAAACCATGCTGATGAGTGATGATATGTAAGCTCTTTACAGGTTGTTGATGTTGATGATGTGCGTAGGAGGGTCACAGTCAAATTAATCCCAAGAATTGATCTGCAGCTTCTAGCCGATAAGCAGGTATGCAACTATAGTGGTACTTGTTTCATAATTGAAATTTATTTATGTTCTACTTTCTTTAAATGTGTAAAATAATTGTTCTTGCACATTTTTTTTACTTGGGTATTTGCAGGAAGGAAGTGTGATTGTCAAGAAGAAATCTTTTGTTCCACCTCCACGCTTCATGAACGTGGATGAGGCAAGGTACGTACGCGTTGAGCGCCGACGTGAAGCAATATTTTTGTTATGAGTATTCATTAGTTGTAATTTAACGTGCCATTAGGGAACTTCACATACGCGTTGAGCGCCGACGTGACCGGATGACGGGTGATTACTTTGAAAATATCGGTGGTCTGCTTTTCAAAGATGGCTTCCTGTACAAGAAAGTATCAACGAAGTCGATTTCCACTCAGAACGTTACACCAACATTCGATGAACTTGAAAGATTTAAGAAATCAAACGAAAATGGGGAGATCGACTTTGTTGATATGTCCACTTTATTTGCAAATAGGAAAAAGGGTCATTTCATGAAAGGTGATGAGGTTATTGTTGTCAAGGGAGATTTAAAAAATATGAAGGGTTGGGTTGAGAAAGTAGATGAAGAGAATGTTCTTATCAGATCAGAGATGAAAGGTCTTAATGTAAGCATCCAAACTCTTATCATTTTTCACCAACAACATATATATGCAGCCAGTAAAATGTGATGCCTGTTGCAGAATCCTCTTGCTGTAAATGAGAGAGAGCTTTGCAAATACTTCGAACCTGGAAATCATGTGAAGGTCGTTTCTGGCACCCATAAAGAAGCAACCGGCATGGTTGTCAAAGTTGATCAGCATGTGCTTTTCATTCTAACTGATACGACCAAGCAACATGTAAGTCAATTTTTGCGTTAGTTAATTTCTGACAAAGGGTAAAATGAATAACATGGTGATTATATATTAATATATACATGTGCAGATTCGTGTCTTCGCTGATCACGTCGTGAAGAGTGCAGAAGTGACTAACGGTGTCACAAAAATGGGAGAGTATGAACTTCATGATCTTGTGCTTCTAAGGTAAGTTTAATGCCCAAAACCACTTCTAGCGATGACATTGTCATGTGTGTATGAGAGCTTTATTTTATACGATGCAGTAACTTGAGCTTTGGAGTTATCATAAAACTTGATAGTGAAGCTATCCAGGTAACCTACCAATTTTAGTTGTGGATACAATCATACAATTGTTATTGTTCAACATTTCAAATGCTAAGACATAGATATGAACGAGACCTTCAGTAACCTCTGTTTTAAACTTATTCAGGTTCTTAAAGGGATTCCTGGAAGAACGGAGCTGGCTATTGTCAAACACGGAGAAATAAAGTACAAAATTGATAAGAGAATCAATGTGAAAGACCGTAACAAAAATGTCATCACGGTGAAAGATGTTGTCAGGGTCACTGAGGGTCCTAGCAAAGTGAGTTCCTTTGCCAGTCAAAGTTTGTAGCAAACTCTTTTAATTTATATACCAATTTGATTTTGCTTCTGATAGGGTAAACAAGGTCCAGTTATGCACATCTATAAAGGAGTGTTATTTTTACATGACCGGCATAACGTTGAGCACGCTGGATTTGTCTGCGTTAAATGCTCATCTTGTGTTCTTTCCGGTGGATCATACTCTGGCGCTGACAGAATTGTAAGCCTCTTTTGCTTATTTTTTTTCGATTCTCGACGAACAACAGTTTCAGTTTCTTGTGTAATTTTTCTACACTAGGTTGATTCTTTCTCAAGGTTGGGCAATTCCAAGTCACCAGCCCCGGTGCCCCCATCTCCAAGAAGATTTCAACGGGCGGACTCGGGATATAACTGTATGCTTAGAGATTTCATCATCCATTTTGTCACTTAGAGTTCCTGTTATTTGGTTTCAGTAAATATCTGCAATCTAGTTGTTACTAAAATCTTGCATGTGAAACTGCAGCTGGAGCTGGAGGAAGACATTGGAGTGGAAGAGGAGGAGGAAGGGGTGGTCACGATCTTTTGGTTGGTGCTTATGTGAAAGTTCGTCTGGGGCCTTTCAAGGGATATAGAGGTCGTATAGTAGAAGTCAAAGAGAAGACAGTGCGTTTGGAACACGAGGCAAAGATTGTGACAGGCAAGCTCAATCTTCCTCTACACACACTTGGTTGCTGCATGTTGAGTGTATTCTAAGTCTTATTTGTATGTACAGTTAATAGGGACGCGATAGCAGATGTGACCGATAATGTAGCGACACCCTCTCAGTATAATATGGGAAGCCAAACTCCTATTCATCCTTCCCGGACTCCACTTCATCCTTGTATGACTCCAATGCGGGATTCTGGAGGTTTGTTACCTTAAGTTCCAATCGATTTTTTTTATTTGGGGTCTCCACTATATGATAATTGTATGTAAAACTTCAGCTACACCTATCCATAATGGAATGAGGACACCCATGCGTGATAGAGCTTGGAATCCTTACACGCCTATGAGTCCTCCTCGGTAAGTTTATTTTATAATACAAACATGCATGGATGTTTGTATTTACCATTCACATTCCTGAGGTGGTAAATTTTTGAGCAAGTGTATATATTTCTCAAAATGTTGGTTGTTTATGTCTCAGGGATAGCTGGGAAGATGGAAACCCAGGATTATGGGGGACAAATATACTGTATCCGGTAAGAATCAATCTCTGATATATTGATATAGCTTTTAGTGGTGGTTGCTAGTTAAATTTTGATCTTTATCCTCCTCTATTTCCTAGCCGGAGAGTCCTTATTCGCGACCGTATGAAGCAGCTACGCCTGGATCAGGATGGGGTAGTAGCACTCCTGGTCGTAGTTACAATGATGCTGGAACACCAAGAGATGGTGTGTTTGGTCTACTATGTTCTTATGCTTTGGTTTTTGCTTTAAGAAACTTCTTCTGATCTCAATACTTTTTTTATTCTCATTCAGCTAATAATGCCCCAAGTCCGTACCAACCTATGACACCAAGCTCGGCTTCCTACCTACCTAGCACTCCTGGAGGACAACCAATGACTCCTGGAGCTGATCTCGATGTCAAGTCTCCTGATATAGGTGCCTGTCTCTAATTATTTTGTAAATGAAAATGAAATCTCTGCTTGTCTTGATTCCTCTCTAGTTGAGCATATCTTGAAGCTTTCCATTTCTTGCTCTTCTTGTCTTTATAGACACAAACCTTGGCGAACTGATAGTGTATGTGAATTTGGACTTTAACTCCAACTCTGAATAGGAATTGTTCTATTTATACCGTTGGTGTTTTGAATCTCATATCATCAGAGATATATAATAAGAAGAGATTTTGGATTCTCATATTTTTCTTTAACTCAACTAGGTGGGGACACAGAAACTTGTTTGATGCCTGGTATTTTGGTCAATGTACACAAGGCCGGAGAGGATAGCAATGTGGGAGTCATCCGAGATGTTTTTTCGGTATGTCATCTATATACAATTAAAGAAATTATTTATTGGAGAAACGTTTTACTGGTGCTGTTTTATAAGGGACTCTTGTGATAATGTTTTTGGTCATCAGGAGGATGGGTCCTGTGTAGTCGCTCTTGGAGACAGAGGTGAAGGCGAAACTGTTGTGGCGATACAGAGCGAAGTGAGGTTAGTTTGTCCGAGGAAGAACGAACGAGTGAAGATTGTAGGAGGCAAGCATCGTGGTTCATTAGCTAAGCTCATTGGTCTCGACGGATCTGACGGTATAGTCAAGCTAGATGACACTCTCGACGTCAAGATTCTTAACCTGGATTTATTAGCCAAGCTACCTCATGCCTGAGATGAGACTGACTCCATTTTCTCAAGCTTTTACATCAAATCCATAGAGGATATATCTGGTTTTGATGATTAGTTGCTCTCTGTATTTATATACTTATTAAACTTTGTTTCCAACTATTCCCTATTATCGATGATTAAACAAGTAAAGATGAAAATGAAGTGTAGAATCGAGAAACAAGAAGGGTCTTCTTGTTGAGAGGCGTAGAGTAAAAAGGCATAAACTGTAACTAATAGCCCCCATCCCTCTGCCTACACACACATTCAAGGTACTGTTTTAATTTCTCTCATAACGATACTCCTCAAAGACCAAAACTTCATCGTATAACTTGAAAACTTAATGACTCGTCTATTGATCTAGCATCTGATATTTTGGGGGGTCTTTTTAAGTAAACAAGAGTTTACATTTCAAACCAAGCAAAATATATCCACCAACATAACACCTAATCGTTGACTTGTATAGTTGAGAAGATGAAAAAAGAAAACAAAAAAAATTAATAATAACTTGTTTATTCTAAAAGGCCCATCTAACAAAACTCGGCCCAATATGGATCTAAAAAACTAAAGCTGACGTGGCGAACAATGATTTGTTAAACTATCGTGTCGAGCATATTTCTCTCACAACGCCACAATTTAGCATTAATCCATAAACTAAAAAAAAAAAATGAAATGAACTATAAGAGGATGACCTTCGTCTTCGTTGACCAACCATCATCAACACCTAAACGCTCTTTCTCTCTTTCTCTGCCGTGTGTAGGGCTAAGAACAAATTGATCAGAGCCGTCGGTTTCGTAGGTGATCGGTCTTTCTCCTTCTCTTTACATTCCTTATTAACATTTCGAATCTATGATTGTTTCTCCTCAACATTTTCTAAAATTGGGTGAGGGCATTGATCAGATCTGTGTTGATTGTTGATCTTAGGGTTTCGTAGATCTGTTTATCCAATTGACGTATAGATCGATAGATCGGTGTCTAGATCAACTGCTTGAGATAACTTTCGCTAGCTCTAGATCAAATGAAGTTTGCATCTTTGTTCAGATTCATTGATTCTAATTCTGTGATTCGTTAATTTCGCAATGTAAAGCTTACAGCTTTGGATCGATAGATCTGGTGTTTTTAGAAAGCTGACTCGGATTTGTAATTTTCTGATTTGATACAGATAACAGGTTTGATTTGGTAGTACAATGGGAGGAGGTTTTAGAGTTTTGCATTTGGTGAGGCCGTTCTTGGCCTTTCTGCCTGAGGTGCAGAGCGCTGACAGGAAGGTGCCTTTCAGAGAGAAGGTTATCTACACTGTCATCTCTCTCTTCATCTTTCTTGTCTGCAGCCAGCTCCCTCTCTATGGTATTCACTCCACCACCGGCGCCGATCCTTTCTATTGGATGCGTGTTATTCTTGCTTCCAACCGTGGGACTGTCATGGAGCTTGGGATTACTCCCATTGTTACCTCTGGTCTCGTGATGCAGCTCTTGGCGGGTTCGAAGATTATTGAGGTTGACAACAATGTCCGTGAGGACCGTGCCCTCTTGTAAGTAATGTTGTTGTTTCATTTTTACGATTTGCAGAGTGCATTACATCTTCAGTTGAACTGTTTCTGTGTCCTGGTTGATTTGATCATGTCTTTTCCGTAGCAATTAAATATGGACTTGATTGAGCTGTGTCCTGGCTGGGAAAAGCTGTTAAGCTGTGGTCGAGTGAGTTCTTATTCTGTGTTTGGACTTAACTTTGTAGGAATGGTGCTCAGAAGCTTCTAGGTATTCTGATTGCCATCGGTGAGGCTGTTGCATATGTTCTTTCTGGAATGTATGGACCCGTTGGACAGCTTGGTGTTGGTAATGCCATTCTCATCATCCTCCAGCTTTTCTTCGCCGGAATCATTGTTATCTGCCTTGACGAGCTTCTTCAGAAGGGATACGGTCTCGGCTCTGGAATCTCCCTTTTCATTGCCACCAACATCTGGTAGGACTAGCTCTTCCTTTCCTTTTAAATCATTATTTCTGGTAAATGGGATTCTTAGATATTTGAAATTGATGACACGCAGTGAGAGCATTATCTGGAAGGCGTTTAGCCCAACGACCATCAACACTGGTCGTGGAGCGGAGTTTGAAGGTGCTGTTATTGCATTGTTCCATATGCTGATAACCAAGTCCAACAAGGTTGCAGCTCTCCGCCAAGCATTCTACCGGCAAAACCTTCCAAATGTTACCAACTTGCTCGCCACAGTCTTGATCTTCCTTATTGTTATCTACTTCCAAGGGTTCCGTGTGGTCTTGCCTGTGAGATCAAAGAATGCCCGTGGGCAACAGGGTTCTTACCCAATCAAGCTGTTCTACACCTCTAACATGCCCATCATTCTCCAATCTGCTCTCGTCTCAAATCTTTACTTCATCTCCCAGGTACATACATTTCCTTCCAATTAACTGTACGTACAGTGAATCTTCTCCACAATAACATAATGCTAACGTTGAATCTCTTTGTGGTCTACAGCTTCTCTACAGGAAGTTCAGTGGAAACTTCTTTGTAAACCTTTTGGGACAATGGAAAGAATCTGAGTACAGTGGGCAATCTATTCCAGTTAGTGGTCTGGCTTACCTCATCACAGCTCCAGCAAGGTAATGCAAAGTATCTTCAATATATGTTTTAATCCATCAAAATTGTTATATCCACCAACCGGTTTGATGAATATATGTCACTATATGGTTACAGTTTCTCGGACATGGCAGCTCACCCGTTCCATGCTCTGTTCTACATTGTCTTCATGCTCACTGCTTGTGCTCTTTTCTCAAAGACATGGATTGAGGTCTCCGGATCTTCTGCAAGGGACGTAGCTAAGCAGCTCAAGGTAATAAAATCATAACATCTCCCAACTCATAACCCGAGTTCATATCATACATGGTGTGTTTGGGTGTTGATATTGGAACATTCCATGTGTGATGTCAGGAACAACAAATGGTGATGCCAGGACACAGAGAGTCGAACTTACAGAAGGAGCTGAACAGGTATATCCCAACAGCAGCAGCTTTCGGAGGAGTGTGTATCGGTGCACTGACCGTTCTGGCTGATTTCATGGGAGCCATTGGGTCGGGGACTGGAATTCTCTTGGCCGTCACAATCATCTATCAGTACTTCGAGACCTTTGAGAAGGAAAAAGCAAGCGAACTCGGCTTCTTCGGGTTCTAAGTTAGCCTAAAGGTATAAAACTTTGCTTAGTCAAAGGCAGAGTTTTAAAAACAGAGTAGGCACTTTACTCTTAGCTTCTGTGCCAACCTCAAAGGGTTCGAACAGGCCATTTGGGTAGACTTTTTTTGTTGTTAAACAAAACGTTCACTTGTAGTTTCTCTTTTTAATATAAATTTATGTTTTTCTGTTACTTTAACCTGGTAGACGCTTTTCCAATGTATGTTTCTAGGAGTTTCACACATGATCGAATAAACAGCTTTACATTTTGAATTAAAAGCAATATATCTCTCTTTGCCACAATGTGGAAAATCATGAAGATGTCTTCAATGATGTCATGAGGTTATATTTTATTTCAAAAGTTAAGACTAGTTAATTCGTGAAAGATCTTAAGTATAGATATGAAGCACTCTGCTGGTTAATGCTAATGATAATTGATGAGTAGCCGAGGAATAGAAGCGTGACAATGAGTTTCCTAAGCATTACTCTGACCCCATAAAAGAAAAGCCAGTGAGAATTCAAAAGCATAAAAGATGAAACTGGTGAACAAAAGCCGAAGATCCTATACAAGTTGGAACACAGAGAGAGAAAGCTATAAGCCTATAACAGACATGAGCCTTTGCTTTTTTCCTTTGGTTTTTTTAGTTGCATTGATCAAAATTTGAGTTTGCTTGTTCCAAAGCTTAACAGGAGATGACAATTACACTCACAGTGACATGGTGAAGATCCGTCCTTTTTTTTCTCCACCCTCCCTACCCAACAACTCAAATAACCGATAACCTATATAACTAGCTCTCAGCTTTAAAGCCACGGCTACGTGACAAGTACACAAAACTTCTATAGGCCTGAGGGGAATGAAACCGCCTATTAAGTGTTTTGCCAAAGGTGCTGCTGCTGAGCTTGCTTTGAAGGCTGACCTTCCCTTGGGTTTTGCTGTTGGTGCTCCATTGACATTCCGGTTTGTGACTGATAGTAGTTTGGGTAGCCAAGCGATCCATATTGCTGTTGCGCTTGTTGCTGAGTTTGTCGGAGCTGCTGAGCTTGCTGTTGTGCTTGAAGGTTGTAGTAAGCATTGCTCTGGACACCAGACATTGTTTGAGAACCAGGTCCATGAACCCATAGAGGCGAATTATCATTCTGAGATCAAACAATTAGGTCAAAACGAAAGATCTAAACATTCAAGTGTCAAAATGAGAAACATACCTGCTGTTGTTGTTGTTGTTGCTGAAGTGACAAGAGATTATGTTTGTATTGTAGACTCATGATGTCTTCATAACTAAGTGTTGCCCCAGAAGGAGCTCCCTGTTGTTGTTGTTGTTGTTGTTGGTTAAGAGGGAAGTTTCCGGCTCCAAGATTGCTTGAATTTCCAAACCCATACGCTGAGGAGATAATTTATGAGTAGCCGACGAATAAGATGCGTTACAAAGAGTTTCCCAAGCATACGTTGACCCCATATAAGAAAAGCCCGTGAGAATTCAAAAGCATAAAAGATGAAAACTGTTGAACAAAAACCGAAGACACTATACAAGTTGGGACACAGAGACAAAGCTATAAGCCTATAACAAACATTAGCCTTTGCTTTTCTCTTTGCTTTTTTTTCTTTGCTTTTATAGTTCCATTTATCCAAATTTGAGTTTGCTTGTTCCAAAATTTAACAGAAGATGACAAATACACTCACAGAGACATGGTGAGGATCCATCATTTTTCCTCTTCACCCTCTCCCTACCCCAACAACTCAAATAATCGACAAGTTATATAACCGGCTATCAGCTATTCAGCTTTATAGCCACGGTTACGTGACAAGTACATAAAACCTATGAAGCCTGAGCGGACTGAAACCGCCTAGTAAGAGTTTTGCCAGAGATGCTACTGCTGAGTTTGCTTTGAAGGCTGACCTTTCGATCCACCCTCCCTTGGGTTTTGCTGTTGGTGCTCCATTGACATTCCGGTTTGTGACTGATAGTAGTCTGTGTAGCCAAGCGATCCATATTGCTGCTGCGTTTGTTGCTGAGCTTGCTGTTGTGCTTGAAGGTTGTAGTACGCATTGTTCTGGACACCAGACATTGTTTGAGAACCAGGTCCATGAACCCATAGAGGCGAGTTATCATTCTGAGATCAAACAATTAGGTCAAAACAAAGATCTAAACATTCAAGTGTCAAAATGAGAAACATACCTGCTGTTGTTGTTGTTGCTGAAGTGACGAGAGATTCTGTTTGTATTGTAGACTCATGATGTCTTCATAACTAAGTGTTGCCCCAGAAGGAGCTCCCTGTTGTTGTTGTTGTTGTTGTTGGTTAAGAGGGAAGTTTCCGGCTCCAAGATTGCTTGAATTTCCAAACCCATACGCTGAGGAGATAGGGTCAGAAGTTGCTGACTGAGGCAAACTACTGGCTGAGACATTGTTTTTGTACTGTGGAAGCAAAGCGGCCAGTGAAGGGTGGTATGGGCTATTATTACCAGCAAATGCTTGGTGGAAAGCCGATGGCATGTATGGAGGCATCAAAGGATAACTCATCATGTTGGCAAAGTGAGTTAGAGGCACAGTATGCTGAGAGTATGGATGCATTGGTAGCTGTTGAGTAAGAGCTGGTCCAGTAGCAACAACGTTGGCACCAGGTAAGTTCTGCTGGCTTGGCTGCGTGTAAAGAAAATGTAACTAAAACACTGTAAATCAAACAATTTCCTAAACAGTTTGATGGACTAACCATTCCTTGTTCTTATACTAATACAATGAAACATGAAAGACAAAGATATGCTAGTTGATTAAAAGAAGCGTTTTGCAGACGTGAGAGGTAAGGAGATCACCTCTGGCATAGAAATGGTTTGGCCACCTAGTGAGGAATCGTTGCTTCTTGATGGCATAGACTGTGCCCCTGGGAAAGTTGCGTACTGAAGCTCAAGCTCCCTCGCACTTTGTGCTGTTTGTGCCAATAGAGTGTTTGGAATAGAGTTTGTATACCCTTGCTGAAACCAACGAAAAAATTATAAGTATATCATTAGGCATCATACAAAACTACCTTATAGATTATTTAAACAGCAATCCATATTAATACAATCTCTCAAATATAAAAAGGGTATTATCTTAAAAGCTATGATCTACAACCATAAGCTGCAAAAACTTTCGCACTTGGTAGTAATATATGTAGCTTACCATCACATTTGTTAATAAAGCAAGATTCTGCATGTTTGTCTGTGAGGCATCAAATGGGGTATTCATCTATAGGTGTAAACTGGGCGAGTCCATGTCCATTAGCCCGTATCCATTTGTCCATTTATTGTTTGTGGACAAAGAGTGACTATGTCCATTAGAACCATGTCCATTAAGAACCATATCCACTAAAACCCATATTTTTATGGGCTGCCATAGAGTCCATAACAGACCATATAAGAAAACTTTAGATTTTAATTTATAAGCCTATAATTTATAAGCCTATAATTATATATACTAGTTCATAAAATTAAAATTAATCCATAAATACAACAATTTTGGTTTTGGCAAGAAAACTTGATTTTGCGGTTTTAACGGAAAAAAATCGATTTTACGATTTTGGCGGGAAATCCCGATTTTGCGGCTTTGGTAGGAAAACTCGATTTTGCAGTTTTGACGGGAAAATCGATTTTGCGGTTTTGGCTGGAAAACCCGATTTTATGGTTTTGGCGGGAAAACCTGATTTTACGGTTTTGGCGGGAAAACCCGATTTTACGGTTTTGGCGGGATAACCCGATTTTTCGGTTTTGGCGGGAAACCCCGATTTTATAGTTTTGGCGGGATAACCCGATTTTACGGTTTTGGTGGGAAAACCCGATTTTCCGGTTTTGGCGGGAAAACCCGATTTTCCGGTTTTGGCGGGAAAACCCGATTTCTCAGTTTTGGCAAGAAAACTTGATTTTACGGTTTTGGTGATTTTACGGCTTTAGCGGAAAACTCGATTTTCCGATTTTGGCGGGAAAACTCGATTTCCCGGTTTTGGGGGAAAAACCGATTTTACGGTTTTGGCGATTTTACGGTTTTAGTGGAAAACTCAATTTTCCGATTTTGGCGGGAAAACTAGATTTCCCGGTTTTGGCGGAAAAATCCGATTTCTCTGTTTTGGCGAGAACACTCGATTTCTCGGTTTCGGCGGGAAATCCTGATTTTACGGTTTTAGCGGAAAACTCAATTTCTCGATTTTGGCAGGAAAACTCTATTTTCCGGTTTTGGCGGAAAAATCGATTTCTCGGTTTTGGCGGGAAAATCCAATTTCTCAATTTTTGCGGAAAACCCCGATTTTACAGTTTGTGCGATTTTACGATTTTGACAGAGAAAATTCAATTTCCCGGTTTTGGCGAGAAAACCCGATTTCTCGGTTTTGGTAGAAAAACTCAATCTTTTTTTGAAACCCTAGATTTTTTTTTGTCCATTGGACAACCCATGTCCATGAAATCCAAAACTCGGAAAGACCATTTTTTAAATGATCATCCATATTTTATCCATTAATAACCCATGGAAAAAATGAGTGTGTCCATACGACCAATGGACGGGAAACCATTTGACACCTATATATTCATCTGCTGCTTGGCATTTTCATATGCATACTTTTGATCGGATTGAGCAACGGAGTAGTATATGTAGGCATCATACAAAACTACCTTATAGATTATTTAAACAGCAATCCATATTAATACAATCTCTCAAATATAAAAAGGGTATTATCTTAAAAGCTATGATCCACAACCATAAGCTGCAAAAGCTTTCGCACTTGGTAGTAATATATGTAGCTGCTTACCATCACATTTGTTAATAAAGCAAGATTCTGCATGTTTGTCTGTGAGGCATCAAATGGGGTATTCATGAATTCATCTGCTGCTTGGCATTTTCATATGCATACTCTTGATCGGATTGAGCAACGGAGTAGTGGTTCTCCTGATGAGGGGTTTCAGAATTTTCTGGCAACAAATCCTCTCGTTGAGATTCTGAAGAATCATTATAATTGTCGTCAGTAGACGCATGGACCGTTTTTCCATTGGGTATGCTTCCTAGATGTTTATCTCCATATAACTCTGTATCTCTGTTCACAAGACGATCAACTAATGGTGATGAATACAAAGGAAAAGAGACCAGAAACTATTTAGAAAAGGAAGATCAGTAATAAGGACATGCCTAGCATCGGAATGTTCAATCTGTTGAGCTACACCAGATGCCTCTTCTAAGTTGTTGTTCAAAGGTCTTGATCCAAAGCTTCCAAAGCTTAACTGTGAGCACTCTTCTGCATAGACTAGCAGCTGATCTGGAATTACGACAGCAGGTCTATCCTCATCAGGGGAGGAGAATTTACCATGGTCCTCTATGCTTAATTCTTGAAGGTTAGCAGCAACAGAAGAAACACTGTCTTCATCTGCAACAGAATATTGTCACGCAGAATTAGACAACATCAAGAACAAAAAAAAAAGATTAAGTCAAACATGCTGCAGATTTTCCAAAATTGGTTTCATGCACCAGAAGTAAGAAAATAAACAGAGAACAAACAGAGAATAAAAGGTTTACAATAAACCAAATACAGGAGAAGCCTAATTAGTCTACCTGAATTTCAAATTTGAAACCAGAAGACAAGACAAGATTCTAGGCATGCTGTTGGAAACACTTATACAACGTAAAATTCTCACCTTCCTGGTGCTCAACAGGATGGTCGTTTCGTGTCTGTATGGATTATCATAATACTCAGATGACACTCCAGATTCATCTCCTGGATCAACTCCACCAGAGACAGTGTCAGCCTGCACTTGGTCTCTTCCAATATTTCCCAAGGGACCATTTATTGCTAACTGTGTCTCTTCCAAGTGGCCCTTCAGTTGTTGATCTCCTCTACTAGATTGGAAATCAACTGGAACACTACATATCTCTGACTCGGTTGGTGCCACTGATACTGAAGCAGTGCTAGCAGCAGCCATTGGCTTCTCAATCGAGGGCCATTGATCTTTTACAGGTACATGTTGGTTTAAAGAAATTTCAGGCTCTTGATTTTTGTGAGAGTTGGTTGTCTTGTTATGAGGTGGTCTACCCATCTTCACAATGTCAGCCTTAGACATCTGACCTGCGGCTCCAAACCATGCAGTTTGCTGTCCATAAACAGGCTGCGATGGTGATACCCCACCACCCGAGCTAACAGTTGGCGTTTTACTGTCCACGGCAACGGAATCACTGCACAATATGTATAACATACATGAGCGACTCAAACGTGAGATGAACAAAAACTGTAAGTCTTGAAGATGCAGATGCACACAATAGTATTAAAATCCATTAGACCAGAAGACAAGAGTAATTCCCAGAAAAAAAAAAAAATAGAAGCAAAAGAACCTCCATAAGAAAGATGAAGTGGGCTAACCTGTGTGGTATCTCATGGTGGCTGGATACTCCAGAGGTAGAAGAAAAAGAACCTCCATAAGTCTGCTTCTCGCTCTCTTTGTTTGTACTTTTTCCTTGAAAACTTCTCCACTCTGAACATATAAAAACATGTGAATTTAGGGGATTCTAGTTATGAAATTTTTCATATCCAGTATCCTAAAGCGAAAAAAAAGCAATGTATAATTACCACTAGAGCTGAAAGAGGTAGCACCACTCCGTCCAGGTCCAGCATAACGATCAGAACCACCTCTAGTCCCACAGTTGTAACTGTTGCTATAGCCTCCTCGTGGCCGGAAATCCGGAGTATCCCTATTCTGAACAGTAAGTAATTATATAAAATTTCCAACATTACAACAAAATGAAACAAACAAACAAAAACATCCAGGATCAAGAAGTATATTTAGAACAGTAAATAAAATACAGGTGTCTTGAAGGCACTAAAAATTAAAAAAACCGAAGTATCTAATAGACACGCAAGCACATGAGAAAGACATATATATAATCTTTACCTCTTTCTTCTTATCTTTTTTGCTCTTAACCTCATGAAAAGGATCTGAATAGTGAAAGGACAAGAATCAGTATATCATGACAAGAATAAGAGTAAGCACAGAGCTCCAAAAGGCTACACAAAAAAGTCTATTTGAAGGCAAAATAAGCTCAACGAGAATGACAAAAGTCTATATATATGTGTAAACTCTCAGAAACAAAAGCTGCATAGAAGAGGTGTAATGTAATGTAAACCCGAAGAAGAAAGGAAGGAGAGAAACCTTGGGAAAGAAGACGATTGACGGCTTCATTAGGATCCATGTTACAGTCTTTGAGCACTGAATAGATCTCTGCCTCAGGGCAGTTCACAATCTCTTTCAAACTCTGTACCATCTTCCTTGACCCTGACGGTATATCAGATAATGTCCCGTTATAGCTTTTCTTCCCGCTCATCTCTCTCTCTCTCTCTCTCTCTCTCTCTCTCCGAATCAGATCCGAACAAAAACAACGTCGCTAAATGAATGAAGAAGAAGTCGAAGACGAGAGAGGGTTTAACCAGCTAGAGCAAGGTCATACCCTCTGTCCAAGGGAAACCCTCTACTCTGTCTCTCTCTCATTTATTTATTTTGTTTTGTTTTACTCGACTCGACCATCATTATTGGAGTTTTTATCCACTCTTTTTATTACTGTTGTGCCCTGTCATCACGATGTTCAGTTGAAATAGCTTTGGCTATCATTACGCTGTAACTGGTAACAAAAATTAGCAGGGGTGGACAAAAAACCGAACCGACCGAGTCAAACCGGACCGAGTCAAACCGCACCAATCAAATCTAAACCGATTCAACCAAACCAAACAGTTCTGGTATATTTCTGTTGAAAAAAATTTAGAACCGAATTAACCAAAATGAATCGAACCAGATTCGGATCTATAAAATAACCGAAGTATCACTCTCACTTCCTATAATATTTATATTATATTCAAAGATAATAATCTAAATAAATAAATTACATTTTAATGTTTGGTTTTATGTTTAAACATAAAAAAAATTATTGATTTAATTATATATTGGATTTAGTTCACATAATTGATTTTTTATTATCACCAATATGATGATTTCATGACCATATTTGATGTTTCAAACCATGATTTATCTTAAAAGAACTAAACTAAGAAAATCCGATTAAACCGAACCGAAACATAAACCGAACCGAATCAAAACCGATTCAAACTAATTATGGTTTACTTCAACTGGAAAAATTCTAGAACTAGATTAACCAAACTAAACCGAACCCGAACCAAACCAATAAAATAACTGAAGTCTCCACCCCTGAAAATTAGGAATACTCTGAATTAAAAGAATAAAAAAATAGATTGAAGAAAGTTACGAAGGAAGTAATGGAATTAAACAAAATAAAATGAGTAATCACAACAAAAGTAACGTAAATGTTAACTCTTCAGAGGAATGGAATAGAATGAAAGTAACTATGATATTCTGGACTAGAGTGAATCAAAACGAATGCTAAAATAATCTCTGAATCAACCAACAACAAAAAAACAAGATAAATATGTGGATGAATCAAGATTCGTCGGAAGAAAGAATAGAGAAATAAGTTTGGAGGAAACGCAAACAATTAAAGCTTTACTCCCCATTGTTTCATACATTTCTCAAAAGATATAAATTGATATATATATTACTCCTTCCGTTTCTTAAAGAGTGTCGTTGTGACATTTTTCACACAGATTAAGAATGTTGTTGAAACATACGTAAGTTGTAATTAATTATACCTCTTTGACCAATAGTATTTTAGATAAATAAAATTATTTATAAAATCAATGCAGTTTGCAATTAATTTTCAGCTGAAAATTAGTATAATTTATATTGGAATTATAAAATGACACTTTTTGTGTAACAAGAAAATGAGTTCAGAATGACACTTATTATGAAACAGAAGGAGTATATAACAATGATGAACTAGATAATTCCTGCTAGGAGAGAAGCAATTTTCATTATGGAAGAAGATGTTGCTATTATTTTGTTGAATTAGCCACAAATATTAAAAATCTACCAGAATTTTAAATTTTAAAATACAAATCTACTATTTGATTGCAGTAAATAAGTTAGCTAATATCTAAAATTAGTTAAAGTAATTTTAAAATTTTAATTATGTTCCATTCCAATGATTTCATCTCATTCAAGTACAACTTTTGTTCTGAATGTATTACAACGAGACTTCGGCTGCAACTGGATTGTTAACTTTTGGAATGAAATGATGTGGAATGGCTTATTCCATTAATTCCATAATTTTTTTCACCATTTGCAAGGAATGAAATGGAATACTCATTCCACCAATTCCAAAAATAAATAGATAAAATACAAAGAGAATCATTCCATAACAAATTTGATCATGAATGAATGGAATGAATTTCATTCCATTTTTTGCTGTATCCCATTCCTATCATTCCATACTTTTCAATTCCACAAATTCCAAATTGTTTTATGGAATGCAGCTTATTTTCTTTTCCATGTAGCTAATAATTGTTTTTGGAATTTAGAAAAATAGGCTCTTCAAAACAGTTTTATTCCAAAAAGTGTTAATCCAGTTAAATCCATCAACTAAAAAGACATCATACCGTTCTGAGCGAAGAGACAGTCTTATAACTCTTTCCACAAGTCAAAAAGCATAGCTTAAATGCTGTTTAATCATTCTCTCATTGTTACCGAATTTTGTTAAAAACAGAAATAAAGTTACATGTAATGTATTTCTAATTTTTTAATTTTATATGTTTTCATATCTAAATTCAATAACATTTTAAATATTTTTTTTTAAATCATAATAAATTGTATTTTGAACTATTAAATAGTCTAAAAATTTTTTTTCTGCCCAAGGTCTATTATAAACCACGAGCAGCATTCACACCAAAATTTTTCTTTTTTTTCATACCAAAAATCTTGTATATGTTGTTTGTTTGGATTTGCATATTCGACTTCGATTATCAGATTTTTTTGGTTCAGTTTTTAATTTGCATTCGACTTTTATATATGTTTGGATTGGTTCAATTTTTATACATGACCTCAGTCACAAATATTCAGGCTTAATTGATACAAGTACAATACAACAGGTCATGGTTTGACTTTGACATAAAGAAATCCAAAAATACAAGAATGTGAAGAACAATAAATATGGGCCTCATCAGCATCAAGCGTACAATTCGACAAAGGCCCATATAAAAAGGAACCCTAGACTCGAGTCTTCTGTCTGCACTGTGTATATAACGGCTAGACTTCATCTTCAAAACCCAATCACTTGTGTCGTCTATACAAATTTTTGTTCTCTTTATTTCACCCCTAGATTCAAGACTTCTTCTCTTGTTCTGTCATGTGTTCGTCTTGATTGCCACCGTATCCTTTTGATGCATTTTTGTGTTTCTTGATTGTCAAGGAAAGTGATGATATGTAATTGTCGCCCCAGTCTTATTTGCTTTCATTACTATGAATGCCATATGGTGATTGACTTCAGTGTCTGATTTCGTTAACATCTCCAGCGACTTTTTTTTTGGTTTCACAGCCTCATCTTTTTTTTTTTTTTTTTGGTCAATCATAGCCTCATCTTTTAAACACACACATTTAAATAGAAAAAATCGATTTCGCTAATATTTTTGTTCTTACATTTAGACCAAAAAGAAAAACACACAAAAGAAGAGGAGTGAGGATAAATATCCAACGTCTATTAAATCTGAACCATAGTGTTGAATCAATGACATGCACTACCATCTGACCTCTTCTTTTTACCAAATTTACTTAAGTAAAAGTGACCAAATCTCTAATGTTTGGTTCTTGTTTTAATGCCTTTGGTATCTGATGTCCAAAGTTATAAAAAAGTAGTTGGACATTTCGTAATTCAAGGCATAAATTGAATGTTAAAATAGGTTTTGCGACACTGATTGCTTTTCTCATAATAAGCTTTCCGTTACTGTACCCCTGTTTATATCTTCTCAGTTATGTCTTAACATATGTTTACTGTGATCCTTTCAAAAAAACATTATGTTTACTGTGAACCTCCTCAAAGGCTCAAACAATAAGAAGAGATCATGTTACAGTAAACCCCCAAAAAGAAAATAATTGTTTGGAAAAACTTGGGTATATAAATGAGAGAAGTCCACGGAGGATCAAGAGTTTGAAAGTCCAAGTAAATAGAACTAGTTCTGAACTGATATTTACTGTAAAGAAAACGGAACTCTCTTTTGTTTGAAGTCTTAACTTTAGATTGACCTTCTTATTTACACGTACAAAGAAGCAAGCACAAGTCTAGTCTTCAACAACTATGTGACTTTGTTGGTTTAAAGAAGCACCAGTCTAGTCTTTCAGTCCTATCTGCAGAGTTAGGACTTAATTAAGAGGACTCCGGCTATTGCGTAATGGTTTCAGGACTGGGAGATTAAAGATAGTTTTCGAAAAAGGACTAATTAAGAGAGACCTCATTGGAGATATATAGAGTGTAGTCTAAAGTTTTGAAGATGGATTATTGATCATTAAGACAGAATGTAGATGATTAATTTGTCTGAAAAGAAAACCTTTACAAAATTTTAGTTTAGACCAAAATGTATACTGTTCTTCATAAAGCAAAGTGTATGACTCAAATTGTTTGGCAAGTTTTGATAAATCGAAAACAAAAGATGAAGTCAAATTTAAAATAAAATTCTCTAGTGACACTATAGTTCTACATCTAAAGCGAACGCTTTGTTGATCTATCTCCAAATTCAGTTGTTGTCATATTAAAGGTCAGATGAATTGTTTTTGTAAAGTATATGGTTATTAATTAACTTATTATTGCATTAGTAAGCTATTGACCAATGGATGTCTGGAGGATTTGTGCTGTGCTTTATAAGGACAGACTTATCACTGGATGGGATCATGGAATAATTAGGTTACAAGAAAAAAAACTCTTTTTTCCCATAAGAGAAAGGGGTTGTCAATGGTTGGAAAAAGGGCATTTTTCAACCCGAACAATTTCAGTCGTGCCAAATACTACTTGAACTATTGATCAGTGCTAAATACGACCATAACTCAATTATAATTCAAAAATACTATCTAGACTTCTTAAAATGTGCCAAAATCTACCTGAACAACGGATCAGTGCTAAATACGACCCCAACTCAATTATAATTCAAAAATACTGCATAACTTCTTAAAACGTGCCAAAATCTAAATTGACCGTAAAATAAGTTAGTCAACCGTTAAAAAAACAAAACAACTTTGTTTTGGTTTAATCTTTTTTCATAAAAATATGTTCATTATGAGATTCGAATCCGTGCATTGATACACTTTAAAAGAGAGGAGACACTCTAACCACTGAACTAAAGTAAATTTTGATATATACTTCTTCATATTCTCTGAATAAAACTTTGGTGATAATTGTTACTCATTTTTATGAATACATTATGTAACATATTCTTTTAACTACCTTATATTTAATATACTTATATTATACTAAAATATAAATATAATAAAATATTTTAAATTGCACAAATTAAATATATTAAAATTTTGAAACTATTTATAAAGTTTTCTTATATAAATTATTGTAATTTTAAATAGAAAATTACAATAATTTTTGAAATTACAATAATTTATATAAGAAAACTTTATAAATAGTTTCAAAATTTTAAGTATATTTAATTTTGTATCATTTCAAATATTTTATTATTTATATTTTAGTATAATATAAGTGTATTAAAGATATGATAATTATAAAACATTTTAATATATTTATAGAAATGAGAAAAATTATCACCAAAATTTTATTTGGAGAAGATGAAGAAATATAGTAGTATATATACTTTCGAATTCGTAATAATATAACAAACATTTACTCTAGTTCAGTGATTAGTGTCTATTTTAAAGTGTATCAATACACGAATTCGAATCCTAAAATGAATATGTTTTTTTTAGTAAAGGATTAAACCAAAACGTCGTCGTTTTGTTTTTTTAACGGTTGACTAACTTATTTTACGGTTAATGTAGATTTTGGTACATTTTAAAAAGTTTGGATAGTATTTTTAAATTATAATTGAGTTGAGATCGTATTTGGCACTGATCAATTGTTCAGGTAGTATTTGACACGTTCGTAATTGTTCGGGTTGAAAAATGCCCTTTTCCCGTCAATGGTTAGGATGCTCAAAGTTTTAAACGATGCAGTTTTAGTGAAAGTAAATTATAAAGAAAATGAAATGAGTAGGTAGACTTCAAAAATTTAGACTAGTCCGGCCTAAGAAACCCAACAAACTCTGTCTATTTACCTGATCTAAACTCTTGTACCTGTGACCTATTTGGTTTAGTATCGGCTGAGTAGTACTGAATCAAGCCTAATAATATGCACACAGATTTGACGTATCTATTCTCTGCAGGTTGATGGGATGTTTTTGTACAATGTCAACCTCATCGAGGGGAAAAGGGCCTTTTTCAACCCGAACAATTTCAGTCGTGCCAAATACTACCTGAACTATTAATCAGTGCTAAATACGACCCCAACTCAATTATAATTCAAAAATACTACCTAGACTTCTTAAAATGTGCCAAAATGTGCTAAAATCTACATGAACAACTGATCAGTGCTAAATACGACCCCAACTCAATTATAATTCAAAAATACTGCCTAACTTCTTAAAACGTGCCAAAATCTAAATTGACCGTAAAATAAGTTAATCAACCGTTAAAAAAACAAAACAAATTTGTTTTGGTTTAATCTTTTTTTCATAAAAGTATGTTCATTATGAGATTCGAATCCGTGCATTGATACACTTTAAAAGAGGGGAGACACTCTAACCACTGAACTAAAGTAAATTTTTGATATATACATCTTCATATTCTCTGAATAAAACTTTAGTGATAATTGTTTCTCATTTTTATGAATACATTATGTAACATATTCTTTTAATTACCTTATATTTAATATACTTATATTATACTAAAATATAAATATAATAAAATATTTTAAATTGCACAAATTAAATATAATTAAAATTTTGAAACTATTTATAAAGTTTTCTTATATAAATTATTGTAATTTTAAATAGAAAATTACAATAATTTTTGAAATTACAATAATTTATATAAGAAAACTTTATAAATAGTTTCAAAATTTTAAGTATATTTAATTTTGTATCATTTCAAATATTTTATTATTTATATTTTAGTATAATATAAGTGTATTAAAGATATGATAATTATAAAACATTTTAATATATTTATAGAAATGAGAAAAATTATCACCAAAATTTTATTTGGAGAAGATGAAGAAATATAGTAGTATATATACTTTCGAATTCGTAATAATATAACAAACATTTACTCTAGTTCAGTGGTTAGTGTCTATTTTAAAGTGTATCAATGCACGAATTTGAATCCTAGAATGGATATGTTTTTTTTAGTAAAGGATTAAACCAAAACGTCGTCGTTTTGTTTTTGTAACGGTTGACTAACTTATATTACAGTTAATGTAGATTTTGACACGTTTTAAAAAGTTTGGATAGTATTTTTGAATTATAATTGAATTGAGGTCGTATTTGGCACTGATCAATTGTTCACGTAGTATTTGACACGATCTTAATTGTTCGGGTTGAAAAATGCCCTTTTCCCCCTCATCGTGCCCACTTTAGATGCTTTAAGTAACGTGGCATGATCTCCACCGTCCTTTTAGATTCATACGGTCAGCTTCAAGAACTGCCCCAAGATGATTTTTGTTTCTTGGTGTACTACAGAATCTATGCTTAGATCTAAACCTAGCTTCATCTTCCAAGGCAACAAGATCCGGTAACATGCAGTTGATGTTTTGACTTTTGAGAATTGCCTTCTTGAAATAAGCATAAGGGCAGAAAGTAAAAGACTTTTGTCAGCTGTGAAGAAGACCAAGTCTCTTGTCAAATTTCAGAATCATGGTGTACCACAAACTAATGTAAGACTCTTTAAGACAACAAAACGTGAAACCCACCTGTGGAAAAATACAAAGGCCAAGCTCACAAAAGAGAAGCCAACGATCACATAGACAATATACATTAGCCCCAGACCTTGTCTCAGTTCTATATACATTTGCTGGAGACAGAACAGAACAGAACAACTAAGAGATGAGAGGGTCTTCATCGTTGGTAACGTTAAACCACAAGATTCTCCGGCCATGTAGGAAACTCCTGATCAGAATCACCAAGAGCTGTCCTCGGCGCCAAACCCGCCATTTGAAACTCAAGAAAGCTTCTTCTTCTTCTTCAAGTAAGCCAGGGAACAAAGTGACCAAAGTGGTGGCTTTGTTCTTCCTCTCTTTCCATAAGAAGAAGCAAGAGAAAGAGAAGATGAAACGGCTTAACGAGCTAAGGAGCTTCTCCCACGCTGTCAGTGACCAGAAGAAGAAGGCCTCAGACCAAGAATCAAGCAAGAAGAAAGTGTTCCCATCAAGACTCACAATGTCTTGGCTTGGTCATGGTAAGAGTAACAACAACACACATGAAGTCCCCCAAGATCAGGATCCACGTAGAGACAGCACAAGCGCATTCATTCCTTGATGTTTTAAACTTTTATCAATTTCAACTCCATTTTATATGGCTCTCTCAAGATCAAGACCATTCGTGTGTTTGCATTTTGTGGTCATGATTAAAAAAAAAGTTATACAAATATTAATGCATATGAGAGATTTTGTAATAGAGTAAAATGTGATAATCAGAATCAATCCAATTGATTTTATATTTCAAGAATCCAAAATCATTTAAAACACACAAAAGAGAAGATAGACATTGGATTCTTTATACATCTATCATACAAGCACGGACCATTTGCTTCATTCCCTAACTAACCATAGGCAAAATCAACCCACGGAAACGAGTGAGAAGTTTGATACATGATGAATTATTATTATTCTCCGACCAGTTCTTAACAGCACCTCCATTGTAATAGGACCTAGTAAAACAGAGACAAAAAAAAAAAATTGAAAAGATTAGAGCTTCCTTGTAACCCTGAAGGAACATAGACAAATGTTGCTATAAACTCTTTATCATTTTAACTCTGTATAATAAGATCTGATAAAGTCTTGGAGAACTGCTTGCGAACGATCCTAAGACCAAATAACACCATATCTCATAACACATTAATCAGCATTACATGAAAATGATCATCTAGAAACTGAGTTTAAACCCTCACTGAAACAACCACAAACAAAAAAAAAAACAACAACAAAAGCAAGTAACTGGAAACGCAGAAAGATTCAACAACTCACATTGCAGCTACAAGAATCTAGAGAGGAAAGAAACAAAATAAAATGAAAAACAAGTCGAGAAAGTCTTACTCTTTGGATAAGATGAAGCTGGAACGAAGTTGCGGAAGCCGGAAATAAAAGAAGCCATGACAATGTTAGCGGTGGGAATTAATGAGCAAGTGTGAGTTTAAACCCTGAGAGAGAGAGAGGGAGAGTTAAGAGTGAGTTTAAGTAAAGTAATGATCTTTGGTGAGCCGCGTGCTTACAGTTCTGCACAGAGCACGTTTATCAAGAGAGAGTGAGAAAGAGACTTTTGTTTTTTGGTCTCGACGTTTTCGAACATCCTCTTCCCTGTTCTGGATCAAGAATTGGAAAATAAAAACTCTCCCCGCTACAATTTGTCATAATGGATATGGGCCTTTAGTAGGCCAGAAAAAAACTGTTTCCAGTATACTGTGAAAGCTCTTTTTGGGCCTAAACTTAAGAATCGACTTCTTTAATCTTTTGGGCCCAGTCAAATAGAGTTCTGAGTATACAATGAATGAATGAAACCTCATTTTGGGCATGAACTTAAAAATCAGGTTGCAATTAGTCAATTGGGTAATTATTGTATGACTTAAATTTAGGGCTGGCCAGAAAACTCAAATCCGAATAACGGTTCGATCCGGAAAAGTATTACTAAATCCGAATCAAAATCGACAAAACTTCTGAACATGTTCAAAATTTTAGTATTTAGAGAATCGAAACCAGACAATACCTAAATATGATAATTACTTTTAGAACTAATATATTTTAAAACATCCAAAATATATAAGAGACTTTGAAGTTGTCCAAAATACTTGAAAATATATACAAATAGTCAAAACCAAATGTCTAATAGCTAAAGTATACGCAAAACACCAAAAATACTTAAAATATCTATTGACTCTCTATCCGAATATTTAAACCAAGCCAATTTATATGTTAAGTTTACATATTTTAACATATATTATTAAAATCTATATGTAATATATTATTTTGTTTATATATTTTGAGAATTTAAAGTATAGTAAATTTTAAATTTTTAAAAATAATTTAAATAGGTTATCCGAATTCGGATCAAATCTGAATAGGTACCCGAATCACATTATTGTTACCTAAAAATTAATTTCAAAAGCATATTAATTCTCTCTTCATGTCGTTGTAGATGAAAAAATACGGTACATGTCATCTGCTTTTGTAAAAGAAGTCAAAGGATGTGCTTTCACCTTCGATAATTGTTGTTAGAGCGCTAGCATCACTTGCATAACCTTTTAAAACCCAAATCATAATGGCTTATGCACCAAGTGGCATCAGTGAGTATCGTAGGGTTGTTACAATGTACAATCACTTCCTCAACATAATTTTTTGGTTTGAGTTATTTGGCATGCTCTTCATATGAAGAAACTCAATTGTGACTACACTAATGAATTCGATCCCACACTACAAGTTCTTGTGTTTCTTTCTAGACAAGTGTCTTGGTGTTCTGACCGGTTTCATTACATTTAGGATTTTGTATTTGCCTGGACATCATTACAAGAAAAGAGATGCGCTTATAGTATGTTCCATCTCACTCCAAACACCACTTTCTTAATGTTCAATGATGCCACCAAAACATCATTTACAAGATGTTTTCTAAAAGTGTTCATTTGGTTGCATAAGCAGTTTCCATCTAGATACAAAAGATACAAATATGATAAGACTTGTGTTTGAATCCTTCTTCACAAGGCCAATCAGGTCTAAACATGAGTAGCAAAATTACATAATTTTAAGGCTATCAAGACAATTAAAATAATTCTTTTTAAAATGTGAATAAATAGAGCAATTTCATAGTCAAATAAAATATTTTAGAAAAGTTAGATATATCAAAAAGAAAATTGAATTGCTCTGATTAGTTTGTGTACAAAGTGATAAGAGATTTTGTTTTTCACTCCAGTGTGACTAAAGTGACATTGCACTGTGTCGTTAAGATTACATTAATGGTCCGTGAAAAATTGGACTCTTCTTGGTCTAACAAATGAACTCTAAACAGTATTACTAAGACAAACATACCTTTTTGAGTAGAAGCTTTTAAATAAAACATTTTTGAAAAATTAGAATCTTTTATATACATGAAAGATTTATATCTCTAAATTTCTTACTTTCTTACTTTTGATTAATTTTAAAATCTCGATAGTTTAGTAATAAAATTATATAGGAACTATTGCTTTCCTATAATATTGAATTGCCTTTTCTGTTACAAAGATATTTGCAATCAAATAAATATGAGAACAGTTTTAATAGTTTAGTAATAAAATTAGTGATATACAATTTAAATACAATAATAATGCTAGACGATGTTTATGTGGAGATTTCATCTATAAAATACTAACAAAATTAAAAATTTAGTTTGGTATTTAACATCTATGATTTGAGAATATTTAACATCTTATGATTATTTGAGAATAATCATAAGGATACTAATACTGTATGACTAATACTTTGGTAAAGATGTGCACCACAAATCATTCAAACCACCAACTTTTGTATTATTGATATCTTAAATATAAAAACTATTTTTTCAGCTTTATTTATTCAATATAAATATGAGCATTTATTTAAGGGATAATTTGCAAAATACCCTATTTAGGATTTGAAATTTGAAAAATACACTGTTTTTAATTTTTTTTTTTAAACTACACTTTCTTTAAGGTGAATTTATCTTTTTGCCCCCAATTTGATATATCAATAATTAATATATAAATTCGAAATTAATAAGAATTATAATTATTTATGTTTAAACTAAATATGTATTTTAAGATAAATCCTGAAGCTATACCAAGAGTTCCGTAAAGATGAACAAAGAGATGATGGGAACAAAAAATTCAGAAAGGGAGAGGATGGGAGAAGGAGACGAGAAGACGACCCGTTGCTTTCTTTTATTTTTTCAAAACACTAAAAAAATTTAAGATATATTAAAAAAATATGGGAACGATATTGTTTAGTATATTAAAAAGATATTATACAGATTCTAACAATTTTCAAACAATTTTTAAAAAATATAATAAGAATTAAGAAATATTAAAATTGGGCAATTTGGTAAATTTATATATAAATAAGTGTATTTTTTCCAAATGCTTAAACAATGATGTATTTTTCAAATTATAATCTTATTGAAGTGCATTTTTCCAAATTTCCCCTTTATTTAACTATTTGTTATCACTATCGAAAAAGTTATGTCAAATTTGATGACAGGTATAAATCAAGATTCTTCACTCAAGGAAGTAATAAATTGCAACATCATGTCATACTCTGAAGATTATTTTTCATATGATAATCTAGGTGCATTTTTCTATAACTTATCTAACTACAATATATTTCACAATTTTGCCTATTCATATATATATATATCCTTTTATCTTATATCAAAGGATGATAATTGGTCATTTAAGTGGCATATGCATTGAGCCTGCTCCAAAACCTAATAAATCTCAAAAAGAAAAAACACCGTCTTCTCTCCCAGGCGCTCATATTGAGACACCCGTTCCGATCATGTTTTCCGACGCCGGCAGCTCCGTAGCTTGGCGGCGTCACCGTTTCTCTCTTCCGTTCTGCTCCTTTATCTTTTTCGCTTTGTTTTACATCCTTTCTCCAGAAATTTTTTTATGCTTTTGGGATTCATGAGTTCTGCCGTCGCTCTGTTCGTAAAATGTTGCAGTTGCCGTCTCCATATCATTTGGGTCCTGCTTCTCATTTGTAGCCCTCCTCCATCTCTCATGACTGCACTGACATCAGATCCAGCCCAGATTCGTTCTTCACATAAACTCCATTGGCCAGATCTGAAGGCTCCGCGACGAGCGTCACCTTCGTCGTCCTCTCGGGCGATGACCTCTCTCCCTTCAGGGATGATCTATTATGACTGGATTTGGTGTGAGCAAGAGCTCAATACAGTTGTTCTTCATTTACCACTTGACAGATCTGTGAAGCTCTATGACTTAGAACACCACTTCCTTTTCAATCCGGTGAGGAATCCCCCGCTAGAAGATATACAGACCAGTCTCTTCTCACCGCAATCATTGTTCACATATGCCCTTCCTGATATTTGCTCTCTCATGTCCAGCTTTTTAGATTTTGATAACCAGCGAGACTGTTTGGGTTCCATGACAACTCTCTGGATCCAGTATGGTAATACTGGTGTCCGAAGTTTCTGTTTGAACTCAATTCCTGGTTACTCAGCAAATCTCGCCAAACGCATATCTCAGGATGTTGTTATAAGGGCTAACAGCTCTTCGTTGCTGGATTTAACACATTGGTGTATGCCCGTCACTGCCGTATGCACCCAGAAACCATCATATCTCGTAGACCCATCTCTCTTGTGCTCTTCATGGTCAAGAACTTGTATGTATTCAGAGAGGGAAGGTGCATCAACCGAGCCTTACAAATTGGGATTAGAACTACATAGTTATCTCTCTGGTGCAGCCATTGATGTTACACACAGTTCAAGCCAAAGTCATCATCAAAGTGCAAATGTCATCGCAAGATTATTTCTAAAGTGGAGTTTACCAAAGTTTGAAGATTGCAGCCCTTTAGTCTCTTGTTTTCATAAAAGACTAATCAAATTTCCTCATGTCCAAGGCCATGAGAGATCCATCATCGATGATGCAGGTTCATCATCTTCTCACTCAGCGATTGTCTCCTTCGTGGCATCGGCATCGCTTCTTATTGCGGACATTTTGGCGTTGAGAAACACCATGATCTCTGCTCATCAGTGTGAGATTAACGCTTTCTTGATCTGCTCAGAGTTTCAGATTTTCATTAACCTTGTGAAATCAAGAGGAAGACATTTAGAGATCACTGTTCTTCTCAACGACATCCACTTACTATCAACCCTATCTGCAGTTAAATTTATGTTCATCCCTAGACTAGTTAATTATAGAGCTGACTTTTGTGGCCAAACAAGCTCTATCTCTAATGTACTAAACCTTTGATTATGAAATGAAAGTTGCTTTACAAAAAAAAAAAGTGGCATATGCATTAAACATCTAAATGGTGTCCTTCACACATAATTTTTTGTCATTCTTCTAGTTTTAAGTAATTATATAACAAAATTATCTGTTATCAAAACTGAAAAAATAACAATAGAAATAAATATTTTTTATTCCTATTGTTTTGTTTTTAATAAATTGTTCATCTTCATCCTTTTTCTTTAATGACTACCAATTAGAGCTATATTCTATTATGTGGTGTCTTTTATGAATTGTACATGTTGAATTCTGAAATATTAGGCTAATATCAATAGCCTATTATAATTTCTTTTTTCATATACAGATAACACATATTTTTAGTTCATGTCAATTAAAGTCTACGTAGAATATTAGTCATTTTCAGTAGTCCAAAATTAATATCCTGTCTATATTACGAAGAAATACATTCAACACGATTATACATGTTCTTATAATAAGCAAGTCTTTATCTATAATTTATAAAATGACTTTACCAAAAAACACAACTTATATAAAGTTCTAGTAAAAAATTAAGTAATGAAAAACTTGGTCGATATTACAATAAAAAGAAGAAACAAAGAGAAAAAATTCATAATAAAAAAACAAATATCATAAATTTCAAAATTCTCTATTAAAAATCAAACATTAATTTGTTGGTTTATTTATAGTATTATATAATTCAGCCATACTTTGATGTTTTACAAATTATATTATAAGATTAATACGTTTTTACAAGTGTAAGAAAAAATGAGAAGAAAATGCTTATTTTTTAGATTTTATTTTAAGAAAGGAAGAGTGAAATTAGAAGTTTTTTTTAATAGCATAATTATCTTGAGTTATCGGTTTGACCGGACGAACCGCACTCCTCTTCTCGAAACCGCTTTAAAATAATAAAATCTTAAACCCTTTGATTGATTTTTTTGTGAGAGAGAGAGAAAACCCTAAAAGAAGGCTTCTCGTTTCATTGCCGCCAACATCAGTCTTCTGCAGTCTCTCATCCATCTTCAAGCCAACAAACAAGCTCCACGAAGTGTCTTCTCAGCCGCCATATTCAGGTCAGAAACTCGAACGAACACGATCCACTTCTCCTTCTGTGTCTCTCTTTACTTAGATTCAATGTAAAAGTTCGAAGCTTTATTACTCTTCTTGAACCCATTCAGCTTCAATCTCTATGCTTTCATCTTTAATTAGGTACAATCACTTGATATTTCATTGAAAGTTTTGTTTTTTATTGTTGCCCGTCTCATCAGAAAGGAGAGACAGAACCTAGTTATGGAAGACATCGAAACCAACATGTGCCTCACACCCTCAGAAGACTTTGGCCAGTTCATGCTCTCTCGCTTATCTCAGTCAAAACGACCAGACCATAAACACCTCTGCGCTGTAATCGAGGAGCTCTCAAAGACTCTGACAGAAAGTAATCACAGTCGGACACCTGTGGCTTACTTCGCCGCCACGTGCAGCTCTCTAAACAGCCTCTTGTCTGCTGATGGTGAGCCATCTCTGGATGTCGTCCAGCCGCATGTTGTCATCCTCTCCCTCGTGTTCCCTAAAGTCTCACCCGGAGTGCTGAAGAGGAATGGCTTGGCTCTGCGTCTCGTCCTCACCGTTCTGCGTCTGAGATCAGCCACGCCTGAGTGCTTGGTCTCGGCGTTGAAGTGTTTGGTTCATCTCCTCACTACCGTTGAGTCCACGATGGGGAGTGAAGTCTCCGAATCATACAGCATTTTGCTGAGTTTCGTTACTCACTCAGATGGGAAGGTAAGGAAGCTAGCGAGCTCCTGTCTCCGTGACGTCCTGGTGAAGTCCTCTGGTACAAAGGCATGGCAATCACTCAGTGGAACTATCGCAGAGCTGTTCCAAAAATATTTGGACCTCGCACATAAGTCTGAAGTGCGTCCTGCGGAAGGAGCCAAGGGGGCGCAGCAAGTGCTCTACATTCTCAGCGCTTTAAAAGAGTGCTTGGCGTTGATGTCCAGAAAGCATATTGCTACTGTGATCGATGGGTTTAAGATACTGCTCATTACGCGCGATGCGTTCATTGCGAGGCCGGTGATTGACTCTTTGAATGCGCTCTGTCTCAATCCAACCTCTGAGGTTCCGGTTGAGGCGCTGGTCGAAGTGTTGTATCAGGCTGCTGTTCTGTTCTCGGCGCCTGAAACGTCTGCTGATGCTATGACCTCTACAGCACGTTTGCTGAAAGTTGGGATGATGAGGGCTTTTTCCCTTAACAGAGATGTCTGCGTGGTTAAACTTCCTAGTGTGTTCAATGGTCTGAAAGGTATGCTGTTGTATCTGCTCCTTGTTGCTTTTTGGTTTCAGAATTGCTGAGAGATAATGCATACCTTGTCGGTTCGGTTTAGCTAACTGTTGCCATGATATTTGTGCTTCGTTTTGGCAGATATTATTGCATCTGAACACGAGGAGGCAATCTTTGCAGCAACAGATGCATTGAAGAGTTTGATAAACTCGTGCGTCGATGAGAGTTTGATCAGAGAAAGCCTCAACGGGATCCGGAATTCAAACTTGGATGCAAGGAAGTCTAGTCCAACAATCATCGAAAAACTGTGTGCAACAGTTGAAAGCTTGCTTGATTACAAGTACCATGCAGTCTGGGACATGGCTTTTCAAGTAGTTTCGACCATGTTCGATAAATTAGGTACGTCTTGTAATTCTCTGTCTGGTCACTTCTCTCGTGTTGAAGTTTTACTTTTTTTTCTGGTATACCGACTCTTCTACCTCAGGGGAATCACTTGCTTAGCTGTTCATGTGCTAATCCTCTCACTCAATTTTCAGGTGAAGATTCTTCATATTTTATGAGGAAGACCCTCGAGGACTTATCAGATATGAAAGATTTACCCGATGAAGACTTCCCTTATACGAAGCAGGTAACCATACTATTCTGATCCTGGAGCCATGTGCTGGGGGGGGGGGGTTCTAGATTACAGTAGAAGTAGTTGACGTAGTGATGTCACTTGTGATCTGTTAAATTGGCTTTCATCGTTGGACCTATGTACATCTGATCAGAAATACGATTTTTTGCTTTTTGGTTACCTATATGGCGAGTCGTGGGAGGATATAAAATGCTGCAAGTATGTCAATAGATATTGGAATGTGTTGATTTTTTAGAAGTCTCAAAATGCATTTATCTTTTGGATACACTCTGTACGCAAACTTCTTTTTTTGTTCGGTATTGACTTGGTGGTAGCTCTTATGTTGTTGGTACAAAATTCGATATACAACTGTCTATGCAGAACTTGTAACGTATGCGTGCTCTCATTTTAGTTAACTACGATATAAGATGCTGCAACATGTCAATGTATTAGACCTTTCGTATTGTAGTCACGTCTTCTGGACTGTTTGTTTGACTGATGCTATCTTTGTTGGCGGTCCCCAGTTGCATGAGTGTGTAGGATCAGCCCTTGGTGCAATGGGACCTGAAACATTTTTAAACGTTGTGCGTTTAAACCTGGAGGCGAGTGATCTGACTGAGGTAAACGTTTGGCTCTTCCCAATCCTGAAGCAGTATACAGTGGGGGGACGGCTAAGTTTCTTCACTGAGTACATCTCTAGAATGATCGAAACAATGAGCCAGAAAGCTCAACAGGTAATCTTTTTTTTAATCATTACACGCGGTTTGGTTTTATCTTTGTGTCCCGCTAATGTTGCTAATTGTTTGTGATGGCAGCTCAAGCTACAAGGTCTTACTGCAGCATCTAGGAGCGTGGACTCTCTCTCGTATTCATTATGGGCTTTGTTACCTTCATTTTGCAACTATCCTGTGGATACTGCTGAGAGTTTTCAGGATCTGGGGAGAATATTGTGTGGAGCTCTTCAATCACAGGCTGAACCCCGTGGAGTTATATGCACCAGTTTGAATATCCTAATTCAACAGAATAAGGTAGTTGCGGAGGGTAAAGAAGTGCCTGTGAATGATGCTAGTCCTGCTATGTTACGAGCTAGTGGTCGTTATAATTCAGACATTGCGGCAGCTAATTTGAAAGTTCTGCGGTCGTGTGCTCCTAAGTTATTGGATGTTCTATCAAAGATATTTCATGAATCTGGCAAAGATGATGGCGGTTCTCTTCAGGTAACTAAAGGGTTGGGTACATGAGAGAAATTATATGATCTGTTGGAACATAATATCTGTTGATAACTTTAGTTATTTTCATTCAGTCTGCGATAGGTAACTTGGCTTCCATTGCGGAGAAAAAGACTGTTTCAAAGCTACTTTTCAAGACACTGCGAGAGCTTTTAGAGGCTACGAAAACTGCTATTGCGCAAGATGAAAGTTCTAACAGTGGGATGGACGTGGATAACACCGAAGACAAAAATTCTTCTGCCAACCTTAGGTACTGGTAACTTCAACTTGTGTTTCTGGTTTTATTAGTTGCAACTAAGCCAAAGCTGACCCTGTAATCTGTATTTCATTTCAGGGCGAGGTTGTTTGATCTGCTAGTTTCTCTCTTACCTGGTTTGGGTGGTCAAGAAGTAGATACCATATTCAGTTCTCTGAAGCCTGCAATGCAGGTTTGTAAATTGATTTGTTGTTGTATGTGGCTGTGAATTTATCTCTCTAATACATGAAGATAAGTTCACTTAATTGAGTGGATGAGTGGTATATGCTGATGTGAATCTTAAACCGCAGGATCCCAAGAGCCAAATTCAAAAGAAAGCGTACAAAGTTCTTTCAGTTATCTTGAAGGTATTGCTTCCTCTCCTTAAGATTTCATTTCACGCTCGACTAACTCAAGTACATTGATTACCTAACTAGCTAAATTTAATTGCTAGGATGCGGTTTGTACGCTATCAATATATTATATGCTAGCTTACGTTATGTTAAATAGTAGATGACTAACAATAAGTTATGACCCCTATACATTGCCACAGTTTCTTTATAAAAACCGTTAACTTTATCGTTCCTTTTTTAAATATATATATAAAGACTAATGTCGTTGATACGAATGTTTCTGTTGCCAGAGTTCCGATGGATTTGTTTCAAAACACCTTGAGGAGTTGCTTGAACTGATGCACAATATATGCCATGTCTCTGCCAAGCGCCATAAACTTGATTGTTTATACTTCCTGTTAGCTCATGCTTCAAGGACTGTAAGAATCTAAACCTTTTCGCTTTGCGTGTATTTGTGAAAAAAATGTATTACTTTAGAGATGTAGGTTTTAATTTGAGAACTACATTAAGTTTCGTTTACGGATATAGTCCTCCTGGATGCTTCTGATGGTTTTTCCCTGTACAGGATGATTTAAAGGCGAGAAAAGACATTGTTTCTTCATTTCTTCCCGAAGTTATACTTGCTCTAAAAGAGGTACTAAACATTGCTTGAAACTTTTAGTGTCAAAACTATGATTGTGCAAAAAACATTATTGAGGTCGCTACTGTTTCTGCAGGTAAATAAAAAAACAAGAAGCAGAGCCTATGACGTACTTGTTCAGATTGGGCATGCATATGCAGATGAGGAAAACGGTGGAGACAATGAGAAATTACATGGTTACTTCAATATGGTATGTTTAATCTAATCAAACAAGTCGCTGTAAAATTCTTTTTTGGTCAAGGTTAATTTGTTTACCTCTGCTATAACCGTGTTATAGGTGGTTGGTTGCTTGGCTGGAGAAAAACCTCAGATGATTAGTGCTGCTGTTAAGGGAGTAGCTCGTTTGACATATGAGTTCTCCGATCTCATAGCTAGTGCTTACAATTTGCTCCCTTCAACATTTCTTCTCCTCCAGAGGAAAAATAAGGAAATCACAAAAGTAAGTTACCTGTCTTCCCTTTACAACATGCCACAACTTTATATCTATCTCCTCCAGCGAACTGTTTTTCGTTTTTTCTGAAATCTACATCCAAATTTATTCTTGAAAACAGGCAAATTTAGGTTTGTTGAAGGTGTTGGTGGCTAAGTCACCCGTTGAAGGACTACACGCAAACTTAAAGAGCATGGTCGAAGGCTTACTGAAATGGCCAGAAGGAACCAAAAACCTTTTCAAAGCAAAGGTGTGTGTTTACTGCTTTCCAATATCCCCTTTTTAATTAGTATATTTATTTTTTTTGTGGATGCTTGTCCTCTAAAGAGTAGTGTTGGTAATATAGGTGAGGCTTCTATTGGAGATGCTAATCAAGAAATGTGGCACAGAAGCTGTTAAGTCTGTGATGCCTGAAGAACATATGAAACTCCTGACAAACATCAGAAAGGTTTGCTAACAATTTTTTTTTATTTAAAGTTGTCTAGATTTTGGTATCTGGTTTATGTATGCCATCCATAAATATTTTCTTGGTTTATCTCAGGTCAAGGAACGTAAAGAGAGAAAATATGCAGCTGCCTCTGAGATGAGTAGATCTCAGCATTCAAAGGAAACGTCATCAAAGTACCGTTTCCAACTCAGTTGTTGACTGATAAATAATCTCATAGAAGTTTTCTGAGTGGTCAAGTAATAATCCATGTTCTTTATTTGTCTTCCAGGGCCAGCCGTTGGAACGATACCAAAATATTTTCTGATTTTGATGATGAAGACGAGGACAGCGATGGAGACTACATGGATGGGGAGACGCATGGCCGTAGCAAGGCTTCCTCTTTGTTGAAATCTAAAGCATCCGCTTTGAGGTTTGTTATTATATACACATTTTGACAATAATCTTTGTGCTTTTGGATGTAGATTACCTAACCTGATGGTGACGTATTACAGATCAAAGAAAAGTCATAGGCAGTCTCATCTTGAAGTTAATGAGTCAGATGATGAGCCGCTTGACTTAATGGATCGATACAAAACAAGATCAGCTCTTCGGTCAAGTGAGCTTCGCAAACGAAAAGCTGACTCGGATGAAGAAGCAGAGTTCGATGAGGAAGGACGGCTAATCATCCATGAAGGAGGGAGAGGTAAAAGGAAGGAGATCTCTGATCCAGATTCTGATGCAAAGAGCAGCAAAGGTAGCCGTTTCTCTGCAAACACATCTAAGAAGAACCAAAAGCGGATGAAGACATCAGAGTCAGGATACGCTTACACAGGTAAAGAGTATGCAAGCAAAAAGGCAAGTGGGGATCTTAAGAGGAAAGATAAGCTTGAGCCGTATGCGTATTGGCCACTTGATCGCAAGATGATGAGCCGTAGACCAGATCAGAGGGCGGTTGCGGTCAGAGGTATGTCTAGTGTGGTTAAGCTGACGAAGAGGTTGGAAGGCAAGAGCACTGCGGAAGCACTTGCCGCCACTAAGTTCAAAAAGTTCAAGAGGAGTGGTCAGAAGAAATCAGCTGGGAAGAAGAAAAGCAAGTGAGCAAAAGCGGCAGTAAGCTTCTCACTATGTTTAAGATGTATTAGAAGTGGGATTGTATTTTATTTCACAGTTTTGAATGCTGAAACTTTACATGCCAATTTGTTAATTTACTAGTGTTACAGCTAGGGAAAAAATCTCATGAGTTAATACTGTCGACTTCGGTTTCAGATTGTTTGCCATATGCCCGTCACATCTTAGTAGTCCCAGTAGAAAATAACAAAAAAATAATAGTTCCAGTAGAGAATAACAAAAAAATAATCATGACAGCTGAAAATGTCACATGGTTTTGTTCTGTAACAATGACTGGTTTAAACAGCATGATAGACTGATGTCTCTGTATGGTGTTGATACTACCTTCAATGGATTTTTGGTAACACCTCTTTTTAATTGAATGTAAAATTGTATTTAAAAACCAAACAATCTTTTGTATAATAATGATTGCTTTGTTGTCTGTGAATTCTAAGAAAATGAGAATGAGTTATAGAGTTCATTCCTGCTCCGTTTTGAAGTTCCAGAACTGGTTTGTAGAGAGAACCATGGTTCCAGAGCTCCATAACTCTGGTCTTGTTTTGATGATTTTATGTAACACCTCTTAAACACTGAAGAACACCCTAATAAACAAGGTATGAGGGCTACTAATATTATATTATTCTTGGTCACAGCGGAATCCACATATAGTATGAAATTAGTACAAGTTTTAGGTTAGATGGGTGAGCCACTTCAAATTAGATGTAGCCACCTTCAAATTTTGGCCAAAACATTTCGTTCTTATTAAAGTCTCTAACGTGTTATTATCCCGCTCATGCTTTTAGACTTTAGGCAAGTTATATACTGATTGATTTTCAGAAATTCATTTATTTCATATTTTATGTTATTATTTCAGAATACATTATTAAAGTGAATTAAGGTTGTTGACAAAAAAGTGAATTAAGGTTTCATGAATAAATATATGATTACTAGGTGTTTTCCTGCACCATGTGCAGTAAAAAAATTTAAAATATTTTTAATAGATAAATATAAATTATATTTATTTTTAGATAATATTTTAAATTTTCTTTTTATTTTTAATATTCTAATATAAATTTGATTTAAATAAACATTAAAATTAAGATAAAAATAATATTGTTTATTTTAAAGGGACAATTTCACAAATACATTTTATTGGTACCATTAATCAACTATACCACCAAACAAATAATATTTTCAAAAATACCTAAATCATTAATAGGCAAAAGACAAAACTAACCCTCTCTTAATCCTAACCTAATTTCATCTCTTTCTCTCGAGAGAAAAATCTTTAACCGCGACGGCACTGAGATGAGATCGACGACAGCGATGGCGAAGAGATCGAGCGACGACGGCAACGAAATCGATCGATGACGGCGATGAAGGTGACGAGATGGAGCGAGTGCAACTAGATCGAGTGTATCCTCTCTCAAAAGCAAACGAGATCTAGCGACTACGGCGACGAGCAGTGACGGCGACGAGTAGAGCGCACGACGCAGACGAGATCGAAACTCAAAACCTCAAAATGTTAAATCTCAGCAAGAATCACAACTTGTAAGTAATTTTCTCGGATTTTGTTGTCTTGATCTACGAGAAAGTGTTATCTGTTAATAGTCGGATCTAAGAAAAAGATTTTTGATAGTGAACATTGAGTTTTTGAAAATTTATAACCCTTTGTAAATCTAAGTTATTTAGTAATGTAATTGACATGTTCAGTTCCCGACACTCATGGAAGAAGTGTGTGTTCAAGCTTATATGAGAGCCAACAACCCTGCCAACACACATTTGCTTCGATCTACAATGGTAATCACCATATTCATCACTGACTCTTGCTTTTTTATTAAGTCTTATTAACCAATCATTATAATTTTTTTTTGTTTCTTCTTGTGTCTTAGACTGCAGAGTTTGTTCATGCTACAAAGAAAGTGAAGGCTCCACCTCAGCTGCAGAAAACGGTGTGTTAAATAACTCAGTTTCTGTTGCTCTTTCTTGCATTTTTGTCTCATATGTCAGTTGTTTCCTATGATTTGATGAGTTTTTTTAAGAACTGCAAGTTAGTTACAAATTTGTTGCTTCTGCAGGTGCTTGTACATTACATTTGGGTCTTTGAGAAGTCTCTATTCCACACAAGAGCTTGATGGCGTCTCTGTGGCCGTAATGAATTTCTTTTAAAGGATATAATCCAACCTGCCCTCTGATTTTTGTTTATTTTCCTGAGTCAGTATCTCTGTATAATTTGCATCTTCTAGTTTATGTTGCAGCTAAAGGATGAATATTGTCTGATTAGGTTCTAGATAATTTTATAAACAATTTATACAGACTTATAAAAAAAATATAAAGTCTATAAGCAATTTATAAATGTTTATGAAAACAGTAAAGTTAATAAAAAAGTTATAAGGTCTATATAGGTTTACGAATTAATTAGAAAGTCTCTAAATCATTCGTAACAATCTATAACCATTTAGAATGGCTTATGAAAACATTTATAAGAGTTTGTAACATAATTATAAGGGTTTACAAGAATATAAATAGTCAATAAGAGTTAATACATCTTTTGTAATATTTATAAAAAACAGTTTATAAAGTTTGTAAATCATTTATAAATGTTTATAAATTATTTGTAAGGGTATATAAACCATTTATAAATGCTTATAAAGAAGTTAATAAAGTCTATAAATAGTTTACAAATGTTTATAAGTTAGTGTAATCAACAATGTCAGGCTCAAACCCAGCTCCATTCATCTGAACCAAAACACGCTTAGCTTCCATCATCTTTCCTTCTCTACACCAACCATACAACAATGAAGAAAAATACCTATGATCCGTTGGAAAAAACTGTAACCTCATATTCTCGAAAATCTTTGCAGCATCCTTAATGCAACCGTTCTTACACAAGGCATCAAGCAAACACGCGAACACATACTCGTCCGGTTCAGGCATTTTGTCTAGCACCTTGACGGCTTTCTTCACCATATTCGAACCCTCGAAACTCCTCGCGAGAACAACGAACAGCTCCGGCTCGATCAGGTGAGGATTCTCCTTCCTCATCTCCTTGATTAGACTCTAAACGGCTCCGAACCGCTGCAGCTTATAAAGAATTATAAAACAATTTATAAGGGTATGTAAAATTATTTGTAAGAGTATATAAATCAGGCATATAAAACAATTTATAAAATATATAAACTATTTATAAATTTTTATAAGAAAGTTATGAAAGTTTATAAATAATTTATAAGGGGTATGTATACTATTAATAAGGGTTTATAAAAATGTTATGAAAGCTTATATTCAATTTATAAAGGGTGTTATAAGAGTTGTATAGTCTATAACCATATAAAGTTTGTAAATCATTATAAAGTTTGTAAAAAAATTATAAATGTTTACAAATGATTTGTAATAGTATATACACCATTTATGAAGGCGTATAAAGAAGTTTATAATATAAACCGTTTATAAATGTTTATAAAAAAAATCAGTAAAAGGTCTTTAAATCCTTTATAAGAGTCTGTAACCATTTAAAAAGGCTTATAAGACAATTTATAAGGTTTGTTAAATAATTTTCAACGTTTATAAATTCTGCACAACTTTGAAGTTAACTGCGAGGTATTGTGATACTTCAACAGAGCCACCAGACAAGCCAAAAATGATCATCCAACGTTCAAAGCTGAATTATGTTGAAAATGATTTTTGCACTTTAGGTAATGAGGAATTTAGTGAAATAGAAAACTCACACCTTGCAGAAGTGTTTTAGAACTAGCTAGAAAGAATAACATTCAATTTTCAGGAAAGCCTTATGCAAATATGATTATTGATGAATGGGGGTAGATCATTGGTTCACTTTCTCAGATCAACCAATGGGGGTAGATCTATGATTATTGATGAATGTAAATAATTTATAAGGTTTTGTAAAAGAAATTTATAAACCAATCTTAAAAGTTTATAAAAACATTATGAAAGCATATATTCAATTTATAAGGGGTATTATATGAGTTATAAGGGTTTATAAAAATAGTTTATAAAGTTTATACACCATTATAAAGGATTATAAAACAATTTATAAGGGTATGTAAAATTATTTGTAAAAGTCAATAAACCATTTATAAAGTCATATAAGATTTGTAAGTCCGACAAACGAGGTTTCCTCGTTCGTGGAGCTGAAGGCGGTGGGGTCTGAAGCGGTGGAGCACTGTTTGCTGTCAGCATGTGCCTCAGAATCTGCCACGTATCTTCATATCTTTACAAAGCATGCACGTTTTCTTTATTTTTATGAACTTAATCTTGTGTATCAAAGTGTTGGGCTTTAAGCCAAAAGATTTTTACCCATAATTTCAGTCTATGAGGCTTAAATGAAAAGAATGTTGACAAAAAAGATTTATAAGGGTTTATACAAGATTGTAATTGGGTTTGAAGAGTTTGTATAGGGTTTACAAAAAAAAATATAAAGATTTTATAAGACTTTATCAAAAGATTTATAAATAGTTTAGAGAGTCTTTTTAAGCTGTTAGAGAAATATCTATTCAGCTAGAAAATATATCAGAAGAATCAGGTTAGTGGTATTTTGAAGTGTTACAACTTTTTATTTCGTGAAATCTGTTATAGAGTGTATGACAAAGCGTTGTAAGTACATTAAGAACTAAAACATTGTTAAAAGATAGTTTCTTGTTATTACTACTTCATCTGAAGGATGAATGCTTCTAGAGACATTAAGAAACAGACATTCAGAAAGAAGTCGTTATAGTCTTCTTTGAGTGTGACTTCAGCTGAATCAAACCACCAAGCAAGAGGAGTAGAAGGCATCATCATCATAGAGCCATGGCTGATTGGCGAGCACCAAAGTTGATGAGCTCTTCAAGCAATCAGTAGACTTGGGAGATGGGAGATGGAACATGAAACATGTACATTAGAAATCTGAATGCAATCCTCTCTAAAAAAACATGAAACATATATATTAGAAAATAGAATTTATAACATATTATAATACTTTGGTTTAAGTATGTATACCTTATTGCTAACAAGACCACTTGAAGGAGAAATAAGATTATCTCTTATACGAGTATGTTGTATACTATATACTTTTTCAACTCTCTGAATCTCGTTCCATTCAGTATCAAGGCATCTTTGTGTTCCTCTCTACAAAATTAAACATGGATATATTTTCTTTTATAAACCATTATAAAACAAAAATCTTTATTTTTTAATAAGTACGTAACAACCAACAATAACTCAAATAAGAGCCAATACTACGAAAAATAATGATATTAATGTAATACTCCATTAAGTCTAATTTCTAAAAAAATGAATACAACCTTATAATTATTAGTAAGAGTTTTGAAAATTACCTCAAATGCATTACTAGTTCCAACAATAAGCGAATCATGAGTACATGAAATTTCATCTCATGACTGAACCATATTTGACATAATCTATTTGTGTTTCTCTCTGAAAATATAAAAACATAAGGCTAAAATGTGTATAATATCTTTTATGATTTCTTTTATAAGGCTTTATAAATATAAAAATTGTAATAAATACCTCAAGGGATAACTTTTTCCAGCAATAGGCAAATCTTGAGTGATTAAAACTTCATCTCGGGTCTGAATCATATTTGACACATTCATTGATGATAATGGATTTCTTTTCTGAAACATTAAAATGAACATAAAGCTAGTAGTGAATCATCAAATGACATAATTATATTTATAAGGTCTTATAAATGTAAAATTTGTAATAAGTACTGCTATGGCATACTTCCATCAATAAGCAAATCATGAGTACTATATACTATCTTGTAATATAACTAACTGATAACTCTTATAAACGAAAATGTTAACAAGGAGTTTCGTGTAGTTACCTTAATGGTTACATATAGATGAAGGCTTCCATTCTCTTGAAGCCACAAGATATTCACCAAATTAACCAACTTTCCACCATTTCTTTGCTTATTAAAGAACATCATTGGATAAACATAAACAAGAGATACATACTAAACTAAGAATTCATAAGCAACACACAGATAAAAGCATCTCACTGTGAAAAATAATTATAAGGTTAATGCATAAACTCTATGTTCTTCATAGATAAATAATTATAAGGTTTTATAAATTTGAATGTCAAAAATCACTTTTTTGATGCTTCCTTCTCAAAACATCTCGAAACCTTCGCTCATCTTCTTCCTCTGTTTTCCGGATCACGTCTAGATTTCGTCAAAGTCGCTAGATATCGCGACGTTCGCCAAATCTCGCCAGAAACTTGTAAGCAACACACAGATAAAAGCATCTTACTGTGAAAAATAATTATAAGGTTAATGCATAAACACTATGTTCTTCATAGATAAATAATTATAAGGTTTTATAAATTTGAATGTCAAAAATCACCTTTTTGATGCTTCCTTCTCAAAACATCTCGAAACCTTCGCTCATCTTCTTCCTCTGTTTTCCGGATCACGTCCAGTTCTCGTCAAAGTCGCTAGATATCGCGACGATCGCCAAATCTCGCCAGAAACTCGTCAGCTCTGTCAAATCTCGCCGGAAACTCGTCACCTTGTCAAATCTTGCCGGAAACTCGCAGGTTCATCAAATCTCGCCGGAGAACTCGTCGGTTCGTCTCATTCGTGTTTCGCTGGAGAACTAATCAACATCGTCAGGTTTCGCCGGAGAACTTGTCATCGTTGTCAAAGCTCGCCGGAAAACTCGTCAGAATCGCTGGATCTCGTCGAATTTGATTATCGGTTGTCGTTTAATTTGGTGGATCTGAAATTTTAAGAAATCGTGGAGAAAAAGATAATAGCTTTAGGTTTAATTAGATATGGGTATAATTGTATTTTTTCTATTAAAATTTTAATGGTAAAGTTGGTTAAGGTATAAATGAAAAGTGGTACATTGAAAGTGGTATTAGTGACAATTTCTCTATTTTAAATTATATTTAAGAATGTGCATGTATATATTTAAAATTATAATCTTAGGTAAATTTTTATTTCTATTTATTTTAATTAAGTATATTCAATAAATATGTAAAAATTTCATAATTGTCAAAGTTTAAAATTAAACAATATTTATAAAATTGTAGATATATATAAGAAATTAATGATTTTACGATTTAATTTGATTTTACAATTTAATTTTTTATAATTTTCTGAAAAATGTATACATTTTTGAAAATTTTATAATTAAATGATATTTCGAAATTTGAAATGCCATAGTTTAATATATTTATTTTAATGATGATTTATGAGTTATTACTATATTCTAAAAAATCTAAAAATGTAAATCGACAATAAATGTAATATATGAATTATTACCATATTTAAAAATTTTACCAAAATATAAATTAACATTAAATATAATTGTCCATGTCATATTAATCTATAAGACATGTCATCAATTTTAATAGTCATGTCATATTATTTTTGTGAGAATGATTGTAGAGAGGACATGTGGCAAAATCACTTCTCAAATAAGTCTATGGGATATTTTAAATTTTCTTTTTCTTTTTAATATTATAATATATATTTGATTTAAATAAACATTAAAATTAAGATAAAAATATCATTGTTTATTTTAAATTATATATTTAAGAATGTGCATTATATATTTAAAATTATAATCTTAGGTATATTTTTATTTCTATTTATTTTAATTAAGTATATTAAATAAATATGTAAAAATTTCATAATTGTCAAATTTAAAATTAAAAATACTTATAAAAATTGTAGATATATATAAGAAATTAATGATTTTACGATTTAATTTGATTTTACGATTTAATTTTTATAATTTTCTGAAAACGTATACATTTTTGAAACTTTTATAATTAAATGATATTTCGAAATTTGAAATGCCATAGTTTAATATATTTATTTTAATGATGATTTATGAGTTATTACTATGTTCTAAAAAATCTAAAAATGTAAATCGACAATAAATGTAATATATGAATTATTACCATTTTTAAAAATTTTACCAAAAATATAAATTAACATTAAATATAATTATCTATGTCATATTAATCTATAAGACATGTCATCAATTTTAATAGCCATGTCATATTATTTTGTGAAAATGATTGTAGAAAGGACATGTGGCAAAATTACTTCTCAAATATAGTCTAGGGGATATGGTTGATAAAAGAGTTAAATAATATATGATTATATATATCAGGGGGGGATCAATTTCAATCCACACACTGCTCAGCTCATTATTCGGTTTCTTTTTTCTTTTGTTGGCAACCTCACCAGTCAACTGTTACCAAGAAGTCTATACCCTATCCCTATGTTTTGATACAAATTAGTTATATGGTAACTGTTTCTTTGTTCTTTTCACGCATGTGAAATGTGTAACACATTAGACTCAAACGAGCTAGTGAAATAAATATTTCATTGATTGGGAATATGAAATAATGAAATGGGAATGCTGAATAAGGGGAATAATTGAATACATTGACCGGAGGCGTTCTTCCAGTCTTAGCCGACAAAAGCAAACACTTGTCACCAACTTTTTATATATGCACATCACATGCACTTGCTATAGTGGAAAAGCGCCAGCCAGCGAGCTTGACCAATGAACATATTCATTATGTTTTTGAAGTATTTGTATCATGCCAAAATCTAAGATTGCTATGTATCTCTTTTATATTATCGATGAGAACGATATGTTATATGAGTCCTTGACTGATTTAACTAGAACTTGATGTTGTAGAAAACACTCATTTACCGAAGTAATTAATGTCAGCCAATACCCTAATCCGTACATGTTTTCTACTGTGTTTCGTACGTTGGCAAAAATACATGTACATGCAATATGAAAACATGCGTGCATATATACATATTGGCATGTTGCTTCCAATAATTAAATCATCAATATAGAATGAATAATTTTACTTTAGTATTATCAATAATTGCTTTTCCAAAAAAAAGTTTTAGAAGCATGGTCGTCTTTTTACACATTTTTTTGCAGATGAAGCCTGGACTTCAACGTCACTTTATGTGACTATTCTCCAGCTGCTCGAATTTGTTGTGAAGGCTCCTCCCACGCATAGTCCAGCTTCGATTGAAGACCTATCTCTTTTATGTTATTTATCTATTGTATTTTCTGCTTATGGCCAAAGAGGATGGATAATTCCTTCTTTCTACTGTATGGAAGACGTTTGAGCTTTAATGAAGTGTTAAAAAAGGGTCTAAACTTAAAATTTAAATTAATTACTTCTAAATTTAGGATCTATGAATTTTAAAAGACTAGTTAGAGATATATGATTTTTTCTTGGGTTCACCAACCAATAGTATTCTCTTATTCTATATTCGGTATCTTTTAAAAAATGAAACAAAATAATTGCAAATTATATTATATTTAAAAAAATAAAAAGATAAAATAAATAAAAATAACAGTAGTTGTCAAAAAGAATTTAAAAAATATATTTGTTTTTAATATTTAGTGTTTAGTGTTTATGATTTATATTTTGGAATTTATCCAAAGATTTCATGTTTCTTCAAGAGTTTAGGATTTATTTAAGAGTTTATTTACACAATACTTTAGGATTTATGATTAGATTTTCGGGTTTATTTTTTTGTTGACAACATTAAAATTATTTTTTAAATTATTTTTTTCATACTATTTTTATTTATTTTTAAGTTTTGTTTTGAAATATAATATAATTTGACAAGTTATTTTGTTTCCTTTTTTAAAATACACTAGATCTAAAGTGACAAATTTATATTGGTTGGTGAATCTACAGGTTCATCTCCGGGGTGAACTCAAAAATAACTGGACATATATTAACTCCTAAACTATATCATTACTTTAGAAAATATATTGTTGATATGTTTTGTAAGGTTAGAAATAATTTGAAACTGCAGTGTTAAAAAGATTCCACCAAGGCGCCGATACACATTGAGATAGGCTCATCTCCCTATAAACTTCTGTGCAGGTTCCACTGTACAAGAGACACGTAGGTCAAATATAGTTGTCTATATAAACCTCAAGAGAATGTAAGAAAAAGAAACACTAAGCCATACACACCAGTAGAGATACCAAAGAAATTAAACACAAAACCTAAAAGTTAAGACAGGGATCAAAGAAACTGGTACGTTTGTTTTCTCTTTAGCTAGACTCTACATTCTCAGCAACATAGCAATAATGCAGTCGGAGAGAGACGAGGTGTTTTCATGGCCTCTCATCAGAGAAAACGAGAAGAATGGTAGTAGTAGTGGAATAAAGGTGGAAGTGAAGAAACAGCTATGGCTTGCGGGTCCCCTCATCGCAGTGAGTCTTCTTCAGTTTTGTCTGCAAGTAATCTCAGTCATGTTCGTCGGACATCTTGGCTCTCTTCCTCTCTCAGCCGCCTCCGTTGCCACATCCTTCGCCTCCGTCACCGGATTTAGCTTCCTGGTGAGTTTTATGTTTTCTTTTTGAAACCTATCTTAAGCTACAGCCATATCTAATTTATTCAAAATCCTGTCACAACAAACTTTTTCATAATACACCGAATATTCCTGTAGTCCACATGCATTTAGTGATTATATTTAGCAATGTCTAAGAATACGATAGTTGTTAATGGTTTTTTTTGAGCAACAATATAGTTGTTAATGATAATCCCTCCATTTCATATTAATGTATATTTTACTAATTTATTAATTAACAAAATCAAACACATTAATATATTAATGGAAGAGAGAATATAAAATATAATAATTTTAATGTGTAAACAACACATTGTAAAGCGGATAAAGTATTTAAATAAATAAGTTTAAAATAGTTAGATGAATCAGACCGCTTAAGTTGGCTAACGCTATCAAGTTCCAGACCAAGTCTGTTCACCGGTGATCACCCGTGATCTTGATCTGATCACCAAAAACCTTAACCATATCTAGCTCCAGACCCCAAACCGATCACACGTGACGTGATTGTTAACAAAACAATACTAATATATATCGAAATGTAATTTGAAAGCAGGACCATCTAATAGCATATGCAAGTAGTGCGGTCGAACATGGTCCAAATATAAATGTAAAAATTTTAAGAATTTTTCAACAGTATATACATAAATTATAGTCCGAAACTTTAAAATTTAGTTATAATATTGACTAATTTAGAGTTTATAATTTATAAAAAACGTTAGACATATATAAATAGAAATATTAATTGTAAAAGTATTTCATTATATTTCAAATATGTTAATATTTTTTGAACAAAGTCTATAAAAAATTGAGACGACCCTGTTTGAAATTCCTTTTCTCAAAATAAAATATATATCGAAATGAGAATCAAAATACAGTGATAATTAATATTTTCTCCATCTCTAAATAAATGTCAATTTGACATTTTTATGGAGATTAGAAAATTTTTATAATTGACTAATATATTTTTATTTAATGTGATTAATTAAATTAAAATAATTTAAATAAAAATCTATTGAACATTTTTTTGGTCAGAAAAATCTATTGAACATTTATTTTGTAATAAAATAAAATAAAAAACTTAAAGTAACACGTATTATAAAACAATAACATATGGAGTATAAGATCCAGCTAAGATGTAGTTGTTAAGCCACCTTGTCTGAAATTTTTGACAACGACATCATGTCTGAAATTACAAGTTGCGTATGCATATTTGATTCTTTGATGCGACTATTCAGTAACTGCAAGGACAAAAACATTATCATTTTTTTTTTTCATAAACATTATCATTTTCATATAATTGAATTGAATTGCTTACTTTATTGTTGCTACCCCACATCTAACAGTGAAAGTGAATGACGTCAATATTCCATATTCAAATCTGAATTAATGATAGTGACAATTGCGTTTACGCTTACTTGTAAAGCAAGAAATCAAATCATAAGAAAACTGTTCACCTTTGAACAGATGGGAACAGCAAGTGCGTTGGACACAGTTTGTGGCCAGTCATATGGAGCAAAGATGTACGGAATGCTAGGCATACAGATGCAAAGAGCAATGTTTGTTCTTACACTCTACTCTGTTCCTCTCTCCATCATATGGGCCAACACAGAGCATTTCCTTGTCTTCTTCGGCTTAGACAAATCCATTGCATACCTCTCTGGCTCCTACGCCAAGTTCATGATCCCCAGTATCTTCGCCTATGGCCTTCTTCAATGTATCAATAGGTTTTTGCAGGCGCAGAACAATGTGTTTCCTGTGGTTTTATGTTCTGGAGTCACCACTTGTCTTCATGTGATCCTCTGTTGGTTCTTGGTGTTGAAATCTGGTTTAGGGTTTAGAGGAGCTGCTGTGGCCAATTCGATCTCGTATTGGCTTAACGTTATTCTCTTGGCATGTTATGTCAAGTTTTCGCCTTCTTGCTCACTGACCTGGACTGGTTTCTCTAAGGAGGCTCTACGCGATATCATACCTTTTATGAAGCTAGCTATTCCCTCTGCACTTATGGTCTGGTAAGTCTAAAAAGAAAATGCTTAAGCTACTTATTTATCGGAGGTGACGTGAGAAACAAGGTTTGTATATAATATATTTATTAAGATCCATGTGATAAACCTAGTGAGATTTGATAAAGTTTTCCTTCTCTTAATATGAACTTTTCAACTCACTCGAATCCATTAGTAGATATGTATGAATAAATAACACATGAATTCAAAATAAATTTTAAAAAGCAAAAAAAAAGAATAAAACTAGAATTTCATATGGATTTACAAATCCATGAAAATACACAAACCAATAACTCATGCTTAACTAGGATTCATTGAAAGCATATTTATTTGAGGTTATGTTGTTTGAGCAGCTTAGAGATGTGGTCCTTTGAACTTTTGGTTCTCTCATCAGGACTTCTTCCAAACCCAGTTTTAGAAACTTCTGTCCTATCAATATGGTAAGTATCAATGTTTGTTTTAAACTGTAATCTCTTCCTCCTATAAAATTCAGAACGACTTTAGTTATTCATGGTTATGATTGAATTACTGATAATCCTTTTTGCAGCCTTAATACGTCAGGAACAATCTGGATGATCCCCTTTGGCCTCGGTGGAGCCACAAGGTCAGTAAACCTTATGTATAGTATAACCAATAATGGAAGGACTTTCATTATTTTGTTGCATCGAGATTCAACAAAACCATAACTTTTTTATCATTAATTGTTCTTTGTAATCCGCAGCACAAGGGTGTCAAATGAGTTAGGAGCGGGGAATGCACAAGTGGCTAAGCGTGCGGTTCGTGTGGTCTTGAGCATTGCAATTTTAGAGAGTATACTAGTTGGTTCGGTTATGATTCTGATAAGGAAGATATGGGGATTTGCATACAGTAGTGACCCGAAAGTAGTCACATATGTAGCCTCGATGATGCCCATTCTTGCCATTGGCCACTTACTAGACAGCATCCAAAGTGTTCTTTCAGGTTATATTCCCCACTCACAACTTTTTTGTAGAAGTGATTTTGTTTGCAAGTAAAGGCAAACCACAACAACAATCATCATTAGAGTTTTGGAATTTGGTTTAGACCAGTTATTAATATTATATTTTCATGTTTTTTCTTGGTTTATTGTAATTTTGATGAAAAGGGGTTGCCAGAGGATGTGGATGGCAGAAGATAGGAGCTTTTGTGAATCTTGGATCATATTATCTTGTGGGAGTCCCCTTGGGTTTGTTACTTGGTTTTTACTTTAACTTCGGTGGTCGGGTAAATTCAATAAACCAACTCAAATTCATTCTCAGCTATCTCACCTCGATTTTTTTTTAATATCGAACCATTTCAAAGTTAACCATATATTAAAAAAAAAATGTAAATACTAAAGGGGCTTTGGCTGGGAATCATATGTGCACTCACCATTCAAGGTGTATCTCTTTCCATCATCACCTTTTTCACAAATTGGGATGAAGAGGTACAAAAGCTGAATTATTTTTAATTTTATATTTTACACAGTTTTTGCGTAAATACGTCAGTATGCTTAATGATTTTTGGTTTATTTAACCATAGGTCAAGAAAGCCACAAGTAGAGCTGAAGGTGGCAAGGATTTTGCAGCCGACGACGGGTCAATTATTGTGTTCTAAGAGCTAAAAATGAAGTAGTATGCTATAATTGAGAAATATAAGTTGAATCATTATCATATTTTGTAACAAAAATGATAAAAATAAAAATAAAAAATAAAAAGTGTGTTATCTTTCTGTTTGCTTTTGATCTGATAATATATTACTTGCTTTTACAAAGTTAGCTGTATTTGCAAACGCCGTCGATTTGTTGTTAGGGTTTCTGAATCATTGCAATAAGCATAATAATGATGAGAATAACGTGCAGCCGAATCCTCAGATTTTCAAAACCCTATTTTAGGTGTGGGACGCAGATCTCAAGCCGTTGCTTCAGTTCTCGAGGCCAGTCTCATGATCTCACCACAAAGATCATCACTTCGTCTCTTAGAGACGTCTCCACACGGCCCACATGGCAACATACTCAAAGCTTTGTTCAATGTAGAAGAAGAGTTTCATCCCATGCTCAGAAGGCTAGTAATGATCATCAATCTGTAACGCTTGAGACTTTGGATGCTCTGTGTAAAGAAGGAAGAGTGCTAGAAGCAGTGGAAGCTGTCAAGATCTTGAAAGATAAAGGCTACGTTGTGGACTTGCCTAGGCTTCTAGGGTTAGCCAAACTATGCGGTGAAACAGCGGTTTTGGAAGAAGCTAGGGTCGTTCATGACTTCATCACTGTTTCGCTTTCTACTCCTTTAAGTGTTGCATCTCACAACACGATACTCAAAATGTATTGTGATTGCGACTCCACTGAAGACGCGTTAAACATGTTCAACGAGATGTCTGAGAGAAACTCAGAGACTTGGTGCGTTACGATGAGATACTTAGCGAAGAACGGAGACGGTGAGCTCGCGATTGACATGTTCACACGTTTCAAAGAGGAAGGGAACAAACCCGACAAGGAGATATTCAAAGCGGTCTTCTTTGTGTGTGCTTCACTAGGGGACAGTAACGAAGGGTTGTTACATTTTGAATCTATGTATAAAGACTATGGGATCATACCCTCCATGGAAGATTACGTGAGCTTAACGGAGATGTTAGCAGCATGTGGTCATTTAGATGAGGCATTGGAGTTCGTTGAGACGATGAAGGTGGAACCAAGCGTTGAAGTGTGGGAGACACTGATGAATCTCTGTTGGGTTCATGGGGATATAGAGATGGGAGATAGGTTAGCCGAGTTAGTGAAGAAACTCGATGCCACGAGGATGAACAACAATGAAGGTCTTGTAGCGGAGAAAGCATCAGACTCCAGGAAGGAAGTGATGAGAGAATTGAAAAAGAGACTATATCCTGAAAAGATTGGTGGGCGTACGCTTGAGTTCAAAGCAGGAGACACTTCAAAACTAGAGTGTAGTGAAACAGTTCCTCTACTGAGGAGTTTGAAAGTGCATATGTTAGAGATGGGTTTTGTCCCCGCGATTAGGTTGGTTATTACTATGAAAGGAGCTGAAGACGAGGATAAAGAGGAACAACTTCTTCTTAGAAGCGACAAGCTAGCCTTTGCTCACGCCTTCCTTAACACAAAGCCTCGTGGTCGTGTATCTGTTATGCAAAATATGCGTATCTGTCCTGATGGACATGAGACATGTAAGATGTTGACGTTGATCACAGGGAGAGAACTGGTGTCACGAGATTCGAAACGATTCCATAATTACAGAAACGGAGTCTGTTCATGCAAAGATCACTGGTGAGTTCTCTTTGGTTTCTTCAAACCCCATGGTGATTTTTTTTTTAACTCAGCTTGTTAAAGATTTTCCTTCTTCATTTTATATTATATGTTTTTAAGAAAAGTTGTAGAATAGGACTGAATGTTCCTTTCCCTGATCACATTTTTTGGTTTATTATATCGGTTAGAAATAAGTTAAATGTCAATATTTCAATTCACAAAATCAGAAAATGATATTTATGTAGCAAAGTTATTACGTACATCTGATTGTGATGTGCTAACGTGCCATGAGAACAATTTGGTTATTACTAATGGCTTTGTGAGACAAGGATGTTCACTTTAGCTAGGTTCAAGTACATTTTTGGTTATTAACTAAGACTGGTCAAGTGCTTGCTTGCTACTTCAAGGCAACCTTGTCCAGAGACTTTTATGAAGATTGTTCCGCTTGTCATGGGCTATATATATATATATGTCTCTGAAGTCCAAACCTCGATCAACTCGAAGCTCAAAGGCTTTGTCGAAAAGGACATTCTCTGTTGCTTGAATCCGAACTTTCCTTTATAAGAAAAAGGGTCGATCATATGGAACTGGAGGAGAACTTTGTTCGTCTTAGCATGAGTTTGTTTGTTATGGAATTGCTTTTCGCCTTGGTTTTATTCATTCCAAGAATAGGTCTGACTGAGTACACACAGCAAAGAGAATAGAAGAAAAGCTTTTATCAATCATATCTTGCTGTACGGACTATAAATCATATGTTGCTGTAACGGTGTAAAAACATACGAGACTAAAAGCATAATAATAAAAACAAAAGTGATTATTGGTATTTTACCAAAAAAAAAGTGATTATTGGTACTATATATCAAATTGAATGCGTTTTCAAAACGTGATTTCTGCTAAATTTCTATTCATAAAATTTTTTTAAAAATTATTAGTCTACAAAAAAAAGACAGCTTTTAATCCAATCCACACATGTTAGACTTTTAGTGGTAACTTTTTCTCGCTCCATTATTTATCGATAATAATGATAATAATCATATGTTTGTTAGCGTGTTGTTATCTTTAACGTAATCTCCACTTTCTGAAATTTTAGTAATGGAAAAAAAAACCAGCGAACAAAGCCATCGCCAAACCAACAACAACCGTTCGGGTGAGAGGGGAGCTTGACGAGAACGACGTCGCACCCGCTATTTTCTCCATTCTCTAAGCAACAATTATCTTCTTCTTCTTCTCCTCCTTACTTCGCACTCTGCATCTTCTGCTGCATTCCTAGTGTTCCGGATCCTGAGTTCATCCTCCTACAGATCGAACTCGATACCTTAGATCCAACGGCAGAGTGACAATCTCTCCCCCATCGTTTTTTTTCTTCTGTTTCCAGTGTTCCTTATCAATCTCCGAAGATCCATTCGCCGATCCACTACAATGGCGGATTCTGAGCCAATCACGCCTGGCCAGGTAAAAAGCTCATAGTGTTCTTCTTCTTCTTAATCACATTACGTTTTCGAACTTCTCCAATCGATCTGGAACGAATAGTTTTGCAGTTGGATTTGATTCCTAACTATAATCGTTAGGGTGTGGGAGTTGATTGAATCCACCAACTCTGATCAGTTTCGCATTCTAGTTGGATTCTTCTAGGCAATATACTTGTTTCAGTTTCGAAGATTTAGCTTCAGTTTTTTGAATTTCGAAATGATGCGAAGCTAGAGATTTGGTTTGTGGATGACGTAGTAAACTGTAATCTCTCTCTGTTAATATCTTCTTCGTTTTTCTTGAAATGCAGGTTTCGTTTCTGCTAGGAGTCATCCCTGTATTCATAGCATGGATGTACTCTGAGTTTCTGGAGTACAAGAGGTCTTCATTGCACTCTAAAGTGTACGTATTATTTTGTTTATTTATATAAGTTTCTCTCGTGTTATGTATCTAACTTGGTAGATTAATCTATATATAATTGCAGTCATTCAGATAGTAATTTGGTTGAACTGGGTGAGGTGAAAGGCAAGGAAGAGGAAGTAGCTGTTTTACTTGAAGGAGTTGGTCTTCCTAGATCAGTCTCTTCACGCTTCTATAACTCTCCTATCAAGACCAACTTGATTAGGTAGCTAATAGCGGTTTCCTCCTTTCCTTTTTCTAGTCTCTTAGACTCTGAGTGAAAATCGTTTTTTAAATACCATTTGCGTTGTTCTACTTGTAGGTTTCTGACGATGGAAGACTCTTTCTTGATTGATAATCGAGCAACGTTGAGAGCCATGTAAGTTACTTAATTATCAGATTGGATTCTTGCTGATCATCATCATGACTGTCTTTATTACTTACTTCCTCTCAGGGCTGAGTTCGGGGGGATTCTTTTCTACTTTTATATTTGCGATCGAACAAACTTGCTTGGAGAGTCCACAAAGGTTAGCCCCCTCAAAACTTCTTTGAAGAATTTCTCTTTCAAAGATCTTCTGAAAACAATTCATGTTGTGTAATATATAGTCTCTAACATTGTATCTTTAGATTGTTCCGAGATAGAAAACTGACATCTGAGTCTGAAAATAGTTTTGCAACTGATGACACTTTACTTTTTATTTTGTAGAATTACAACAGAGACCTTTTCATCTTTCTCTACTGTCTTCTCATCATAGTGTCAGCCTTTGCATCCTTGAAGAAACACAATGACAGATCACCAATAACGGGGAAATCCATCCTCTTTCTTAATCGTCACCAGACTGAAGAGTGGAAGGGATGGATGCAGGTAATTGATCTACTCTTTCCCTTGTAAATTTTCATTACCTTTTCTGTCTTCATGCAAATTCACTGTTTTTGTGTCTTTGCAGGTTTTATTTCTCATGTATCATTACTTTGCTGCGGCTGAGATATACAATGCAATCAGGGTCTTCATCGCTGCTTACGTCTGGATGACTGGTTTTGGGAACTTCTCTTATTACTATATCAGAAAGGATTTCTCCCTTGCACGATTCACTCAGGTTAAATCGACAGTTTCAGTATCTATAGCTGATTAGTTTATCATCATATATGCTTCTATAAAGCATATGTTTCTTTCAAAAATACAAGATGCTCATGAGATCTTTTACTTCGTCCAGATGATGTGGCGTCTTAACTTATTTGTGGCTTTTAGCTGCATTATTCTCAATAATGATTATATGCTATACTACATCTGTCCGATGCACACTCTGTTTACTCTTATGGTGTATGGAGCTCTTGGTATCTTCAGTCGGTATAATGAAATACCATCAGTCATGGCTGTGAAAATTGCTTCATGCTTTCTCGTGGTCATCCTGATGTGGGAGATTCCTGGAGTTTTTGAGATTTTCTGGAGTCCTCTTACATTCTTACTGGGTCAGTATCGGACTCTTTCTCATATCTTGTAGTGATTATGGCATGGTTAACTACATATCTGTCTCGTGCTAAATCATTTTTCACTGCCACTTGGTCATCAGAATCTGTTGTGTTTATTTATGTTGCCTAACATTTGGTTTCTGTCCGTAAACAACTGCAGGATACACTGATCCAGCTAAACCCGATCTACCGCTTCTACATGAATGGCACTTCAGATCAGGACTTGACCGCTACATATGGATCGTCGGAATGATATATGCCTATTTCCATCCCACTGTAACTCCTGAACCTATGGTGCTCGCAGTATTTCATATCTTCTACACCCACTACTGAAATCTTTTTCGACATTTTGATCTCAGGTAGAGAGATGGATGGAGAAATTGGAGGAGTGTGATGCCAAGAGAAAGCTGTCGATCAAGACAAGCATAATTGCAATTTCCTCATTCGTGAGTTTGGCCTCTCTCTGGCTTAAGAAGCTTACTGTATTTGATAATGTTCTAATGGCCAAGTTGTTTTCTGTATATATAATTCAGGTTGGATACCTCTGGTACGAATACATCTACAAGCTTGACAAGGTTACATACAACAAATATCATCCCTACACGTCGTGGATTCCAATAACGTTAGTATCAAAACCCTTCTGTCACATAAAGTCGAATCTTGAGACATTATTCCTTTTTCTGGATTCTGACTTAACCTTTGATTGTACTGTTTCAGTGTCTACATCTGTCTGCGAAATTCCACACAACAGCTGCGAAATTTCTCTCTGACACTGTTTGCGTATGTTTCTTAATCTTAGTCCATTTCAACAAAGCTTGGTGTTATTCTGAAATATGAAAACATCTCTAATAAGACACAATTGTCATGATCTATCCTAGGTGGCTCGGCAAGATTACACTAGAGACTTATATTTCTCAGTTTCACATCTGGTTAAGGTCAGCAAGAAACTTTTAATTTCTCCCAAATAAGTAGGCAAGAAACCATTTGTCTCAAGGATTTACAGAAAGTTGCATGTGATGCAGATCGAATGTGCCTAATGGACAGCCCAAGTGGCTGCTATCCATCATTCCGGAATACCCAATGCTCAACTTCATGCTCACCACGGCCATCTATGTCTTGGTAACTTGTTAGAATCTACAAAAAAGCCCCTTATCCACTCTACTTTATAGTAACTGTAAATTTTGTTCTTGTACCCACAATTTTCTTCAGGTGTCTCATCGGCTTTTCGAACTTACCAATACGTTAAAGTCTGTTTTCATACCCACAAAAGATGACAAGAGACTGCTCCACAATGTCCTCGCTGGAGCTACCATTTCATTCTGTTTATACTTAACCGCTCTCATTCTTCTCCAGATCCCACACTAATCATGTAAGTACTTTTACTACCCCTGGTCCATTGCAGCCATTGTTGATATTGGAATACTTGCTTAGGAAGAGATACAACTCCTGATTAACACACTAGAACCATATTTCATTCACAGGAGGGACTGTAAACATGAAACTCGCAGAGTTTTCTTTGTCAAATTTGCTAAATAGTTACAACACACAATCTCATATTGGACAATAAAGATTTTTTTCAAAGATCAGTAGTTTATGAAGCTTGCCAAATGAAGGCACCTTTGCGCCAATTAGAACCATTGAAGTTTCAGAAAATGGCTAAGAGTGAAGCATCTTGTGGCATTTGGACGGCATCATCATCTTAGGACTAGTATTGTTCGTTTTCTTTCCTTTCTGTTGTAATTTTGCCTTGCAGTTTCTTATCATATAGCTTCATTTGTCTTTTTGTCAAAATACAGAACATATGTGTTTGAGAAATGAGAAATGATAATTCAGTTCAATTTGAGTCATAAGATAAAACGCCAACACAGTTGAGAAAAATAGGTTCGGTTTCTGATAAAATCATACAAAGATAAGACAGGAAGTTTCACACATATACAAACAAACTCTTTCTCTGCTGCTCACTCGCATGATAATTAACCTTTAAACTCGCTCACTTTCCGGGGACGAAGTTGGTGGCAAAGGCCCATGCGTTGTTGTTGACTGGATCAGCCAAATGGTCGGCAAGATTCTCCAACGGTCCCTTTCCGGTGACGATGGCCTGAACGAAGAATCCAAACATAGAGAACATAGCCAACCTCCCGTTCTTGATCTCCTTCACCTTCAACTCCGCGAAAGCTTCTGGGTCGGTAGCAAGACCCAAAGGGTCAAAGCTGCCTCCTGGGTAAAGCAAGTCCTCTGCTTCTCCCAATGGTCCCTCTCCAGCGACTCTGTAACCTTCAACAGCTCCCATGAGGATCACCTGAGTAGCCCAAATGGCTAAGATGCTCTGTGCATGGACCAAGCTCGGGTTTCCCAAGTAGTCGAGCCCTCCTTCGCTGAAGATCTGTGAACCAGCCTTGAACCAAACAGCTTCTCCGAACTTCACTCCGTTCCTAGCCAAAAGCTCAGGGAAAACGCAGCCTAGGGCTCCGAGCATGGCCCATCTGCAGTGGATGACTTCTAGCTCACGGTTCCTTGCGAAGGTCTCGGGGTCGGCAGATAGACCGGCGGTGTCCCATCCGTAGTCACCAGGGAACTCTCCTGTTAGGTAGCTTGGGGGCTCTCCGGAGAATGGACCCAAGTACTTAACCCTGTCGGATCCGTACCATGGGCTGCCAGATGGACCGGTGGGTTTGACGGTTTTACGCATGGTGACACGGCCGGTTCCAAAGACTTCTGAGGCTCCCGGTGAGAGCTTCACGGCCTTTCCGGCAAAGGCAGGGGAGGACAGAGCCATGGTTGAGGCAGCCATTAGAACTTTTCTTCTTGTTTTTTAAGTTTTTGTGTTTTTTTTGTGACTGGTGAGAGTGATTGAAAATGTTTGGGGAGTACAGATCGGTTTTATAGAAATCTTAAGAGTAAGGTTTGTGTTGATAAAAAAAAAAGAGTAAGGTTTGTTATCTGTGAAGTATCTGTATCTCTTTCCTAATTGGCTTATGAGATCTTGGATTTGTCTGTTTCTGTCCTACGTGTCAATCTATAGTCCACCAGCTTTTGCTAGATTCTTTAGCTGCGATGAAAGACACTTGTGGTAAGTAAAACAATTTTGACATTTCGTCCAGCCAATGTCAGCTCAGCAAGACAAGACAAGACAATAAAAGTCTTAACCCCAAAAATTATCAACAACCAATAGAAATCAAGACACTGATATCCCGAGATAAAGCAAAATATTATCTTCAGTTATACCATTGGCTTTCGAGTTCTCTGTCCTCTCTTTTACAGAGAGAAAGCTCTCTCTATTGTCCTTGTTCTCAATCTTATATCTCTTTCACAAGGAATAGAGAGAAAGAGAGAACAGAAGAAAGAGTTTGATTTTTTGCGCCGGTTTAGTCCCGGCTCCCTGACTCCGACGACGCTCCATTTTGGTGGTCGTTTGGCTTCGACTCCAGTATCCTCATCTATCCGTTTGGTGGTGGATATCCGGCTTCAGACACCGTTGTGGTTCTTCTCGAAGACGACGGCGACTCCGGCTTCTTTAGGTTTATCTTGGGTTTGTTCCGATCTACGCCTCTGTTCTCTTCTTTCAGTCAATTGATTCTTGAACATCAAAGTTCCATGGTCCCTCCTTGTTTCTGAATCACTTGAGTGGTATATCAGCGCAAGGAAATTGGGGTTTCTGTTCGATTGTAGACAATTGTTATATGCTGTTTAGAGCGTAGAATTGTTTGGCGGGACAGACTCGAGGATATTCTCAGGTGGAATCAGTGAGGTGACGAAGGTGGGTGCGATGGTTTGTCTCCGGCGTGTTCCGGCGAAACATGTTCGTTTCGTTTATTCCGGCGAAAGCTTCGGCCTTTGGACCAAGAAGCGTGTTCAGACGACGGGTGTCTCGTACTTTCGGTGGGGTCGATTTCCCGGCGAAATCGGGTCGCGGTGGTTCGGTTTGCCAGGTTCCGTCTGTGTGACGCGTGCCTTGTCGGTGTGGAAACTTCAACACGTGGTCGCTTACATGTTCGGCTTAGACGTGTAATGGGTTAGTGGTTGGGCTGGATGGTAGACCCAGTGTTCTTAGCTTACCCTTTATGTTGGACTTCATGTATGTGTTCGTTTTGGGCTTTAGACCCATAATAATAAGATTAGATGGGAAAAAAAAAACCATTGGCTTTCACTTTATAAATACCAAAAGATCAGAAGCATATGTATTTAGAGTATTCATTTCAACCACTATGTAGGCTAACATGTAACCATTCCATTGCTTAAGAGAGAACGTGAGATTTTTTCATGGTAGATGACATTGGGAAACATAAACTTACTAGTCAGATGATATTACAGAGAATGTGTTCGATTACTTTGCTAAGTAAATGCAGTTATTAAACTGTTAAGTGACCGACAAGTAATTGGCAATAAAATTGTGAAACATAATCTAAACTCTATGAATAGTTACAAAACTGACATAGTTATTCTTTATATTTTTTTAATAAATAATTATTAAACTAATGATATATTAACTAACTATTTTAGAATATAATGAAAATTATTTAAATTTTCATTTGAAGAAAATAATGAAAATTATATTTATTTATTCAATATTTATTTTTATAAAAAAATTGAAATCATATCATATAAACACAATACAATAAGATTTTTCCCCCGTTGGTTTCTTCCTATAAATTGATGCATAAAAATGATCCCAAAACTTGTGTAAGTTGAAACACAAGTAAAAACAGAGAGATCGTAAAAACAGAGAATAAAACAACAAAACAGAGATAGAGTCAAGCCAAAATCACAAACATACAAACAAAAAATCTGATTTTCCCCAATTTTTCTTAGTTGATAATCTGATTAATTCCCATATAAGACTCATATAATCGTCTCGTGCATAAATCTAGAGAGATTGGTGTCTTTTCTGAGTTCTTACATAGAGTGTGACTGGATGGAACCATTAGCGATAATATTTCAGCCACATTTCATTTACTCTAGTTTCAGCCACCAAATTCACCTTTCAAGTGAAAAACAATTTAATAGTTTTTTATTCTTTTACTCCGTTTACTATTTACTTTATTGTACCTTTTTGTTCATCAAGATTTGTAAGGAGGAACGTAGTTGCGCTGAGTTCATTTTTTATTTATTTTTAATATACGGATCGATTCGATTTTTCGAGTCCAGATAAAATGCAGTGTTATCACCAATCAATTTTATTCTTAGCAATCAATATCAGATTTTTGATTTATACATTTTTTATATACTCAAGAAAATTACAGCTACTTTGTTTTTGTCAAAATTTAGAAATCTTGTTTAAATACTTGAAATGATTATAAATCGTATATATAATGGGGATTTTTCTATTTTCTTAAAACATACACATATGCATTTTTAAATGATTGTGGGGCCCGTTTTTCGGTTTGGTTTGGTTATAAGTTTTCGAGTTTGGCTTGATTATTAAGTCTAATTAGGTTTTGATATGTGCTCTGAAAGCACGAGATATTTTATGTTATAAACGTTGTAGTGTTTTGGAAACCAGATCGGACCAACCAGTCGAAAACGATCTGACTTTGACTCGTCTAATAAATTGAGTTTTCGATTCAATTTAAAATCTGGGATTTGAATTTTGCCGATGATTTGAATTTTTTTGTAAGAAAAAATATATATAGTGATTTGAATATTAATCTTTTTTAGCAATGATTAGATATATATATGACATATTTTAACTACAATTTGGGTATTCCGTATCTTTTCCAGATAAAATTGTAGATACTTTACAGATATTTTTATTATAGTTCTGAATCGACTAGAATCCATGGGGAACCGACTCGAACCCAAACAAAAAAATTATAAATACCTATTAAATTTAAATATATATTTTTAACGCTGATTCATTATGATATTATAAATTTAAATATCTAGAACCAAGAATCTTACATACCCATTTTACGCATGTTTTTCGTTGGTTTACATTAACTTTTGTGATTTACAATTTATTTGTTAATTAAATAACATAAAGGTTATTAACACTAAGTTGGTTAGAAACCATTGGGAAGATACTTCCCCTTAAATATTGCTCTAAGCACGTTTTTGCGAGAAATCATTGTACTGATCCTAATCACACGTGTCGAACGTAACCGACGCTAGCGAGAATCGTATACGAATCGGAATCTAATTAAAAAGGATAATGAGCTTTAAAGAAAAAAAAAAACAAAATTTGGAAAGACTCAAAACTGAAATTGGAAACAATTAATTAGCCGAGAAAAAAGGAAACTGTAACGGTTGTTGTTCTTCTATAAAGCTTTGCGATCTCTCTCCCAAGCGAAGGAAGCTTTTTCGATCTCCCTCGTACTCCTCCTACTTTTATTGTATTAGTCATGCGTTGTAGAGATTCCATCAGCAAATTGCCAGATGAGATTCTTGGCAAAATCCTTTCTTTAGTTCCGACAAAAGTGGCTGCTTCAACATCAGTTCTGTCCAAGAGGTGGCGTAATCTGATGGTTCTTGTAGACAACATTTGCTTTGACGAGTCGATGGTTGTTTATCCCGACAAAGAAGAAGAAACAAGAGGTTCACATCTCTTCTCTGATTTCGTGGAGAAGCAATTTTCTCTGTTAAGCGACTCTCACATCATCAAGAAACTCTCTCTCAGTCATACAACTAGAGATTGCACTAACTATGAATACTACCGTTGGATTTGGACCTTAATGGAACGTGGTCTATTGGAACTACACTTGCATGCCTCCCGAGGAAATTCTTACTTTTTTATAGAGAGAGAGTTGTTAACAAGCAACACATTGGTTAAGCTCACACTCTCCGGTGCATACATTCTTGGCGTCCAGCATGTGTTTTTCCCAGCGCTCAAATCACTTTCTATCTTATCAGTTACAGGGCTTGATGGTCCCAACTTTAGTGGGCTCATCCGTGGCAGCCCTGTTCTGGAGGAGTTATACATACTCAATGATCAGTTGCTTCTGCCATGTTACGGTACGATCGTGCAGAGTGCATCCATCAAGCGACTTGTGGTATTTCTCGATTTTCCGGATGCTAAAGATGATCACCGTGTGACTTATTGTGGAGCACCAAATCTTGTCTACCTTGACTATTCTAGTTATGTCTTTGAATACTATCAGTTTGTTGATTTAGATACTCTTGTCGAAGCCAGGCTTAGTATTAAGTTAGGTGAGTCAACTAACCGCTATGATTATTCCGATGATTATGATAATGATTATGGTGATGGGGAGCCTATATTTGGTGATGTTACAAATCTAGTTGCGGGTATAACCAGCATTACCACCCTTCACTTGTCTCCTGATTCCCTTGAGGTCAGTCATTTTTTTTGCTACTTCTATTTATTATTGTTTTCTTTTTGGGCTGGTTAGAATCTGTCAGCATAAGATGACCTTGCTTATATATGTTTTTTTCATCTGTTGTGATCAGGCATTTCATTTCTGTTGTGAGTCCATGCCCGTGTTCAAGAACCTCCTTAATTTATCTATCGAGAGTCACGAGGAAAAAGGTTGGCAAGTAATGCCGGTCCTGCTCAAGAGTTGTCCAAATCTACACACTTTAGCTATCAAGGTATTATTATGGATTTCCGATTGTTTTTTTTCCATTATTTGGGACTATATTCTTTTATTTACTTCCTCCTTTACGTATACATCAAACTGTTCTTTGGTTTCAGGGTCTCGTTCATAGAGTAACAAATAAATGCGGAGATGCATGCGCTTGCAGTCCTAAGAAGAATCATAAGCATAAGAAAATGAAGATTGTGAACGAGGAGAAATTATGTTGTTTAGAGACATGTCAAGTGAAGGTTCTAAAAATTTCAGAGTATGGAGGTTCTTTTCAAGAGCTGAAACAGATGAAGCACTTTTTGGACAAGTTGCAATGTCTTGAAACCGTGAAAGTTGGTTTCAACACAAACGACAACATTGATTTCCTGCAAGCTAAACTCCTGGCTTTATTTGACATCCAATTCATCTGATTATTATTTTTAAATATCTTTCTCCATTTGATGTGCCAGTGTAAAAGTAACTTAACATGATGAATACATGATCTATATCATCAGATGCTGGTTGTATAATTTACTTATGGTTTATTTTAAACTAGGGGTTTGCCGGCGCTATGCGCCGGTTGCTAATATTGTTATGATTTGACTATAGTTTTATTATTTAGAATATTTCTCAACAGTATTTTAGAAAACAAAATATGTATATGATTTTATGGAATTTATTAATTTGGTTGTACTCTTTGCAAAGTTACCATGAAAGAAATTTAAGTTTAAATATATGCATTAGAGTTTGAAAGTGTAATAGCTGAATTGTTTATTATTTAATTGAAACTTATTAATTTAAATTATGATTTAGAAAATTTATAAATATGGACTTCATCTTACAATGATTATATTAAATTAGAGTTTATAAATATATATTTATATGTATATATATATATATATATTATGTTGTGAAAATATTACTTTTCACATTATATATATATATATATATATATATATATATATATATATCAATAATTAGATATGATAGTAAAGATGTCTAAAAACTTAAATTGATAAATCTATGCTAGTCATATAAACTGCATTTTATTTATCTTTTATTTTGCGTCATCTCATTTGGAATAAGATGATTTTTTGTCACGTTTTATACTATCAGCTTTGTATTTGTTCGGTACAACTTGGGTTACTCTTCAGTTATCGGCTAAAATGGAACCAAACCGATAACCCAAAGTAAATGAAATTGATCTTGTTTTGGGCTAGATCCATAACTGAACCGATATTCTTACTTCGGATCGGGTTCGGGTTTGAGATTTATGCCCAGACCTAGTTTTGTATATTGGGATGATGGGGAGGTGTTATAATAGTTTGATGCTTTGGACTTTTCTAGGTTGATTTCTATGAATTATATTTTGTGAGCGGTGCTTATGATGATAATTTCAAATAATCACAGGTGTTATATTAACCGCTAGTTTCTTCTCGCTCTGGATTTGTCAAAATTAAGAAGTTGTGACTATATCGATTTAACCAATCAGATGTATATTGATCGTAAAGATACATTCGAAGTTGGTACAGTGTATTTTTAATCCTAAATCTTAGTATTAAATTTTTTAATTTTTGATATTTATTGTTGTTGAGTAAATTTTTTTGGATGATGTAATTATGTGGTCATCTCTATTTGTTAAGAACATTATTTAATGTTTTATTATGTTATATCGTAATAGGTTATAGGTTAATATATTTGTGTTTGTGTTTTTCAATAATATGTTTTGTATACAATAGTAAAGTCTCTGAGGTAAAACATATTAAATTTCAATAACTTTGCATTTGTTGTTTTAAGATTAACAGTTTAACGTTATAAATTGTATTTTATTTTTATTTGAATATAAATATTTTATTTGTTGTTGAATATTTTATATGAATTGCATTTTTGTAAGATTTTTATTGGCATTCGTTATAAGATTTCTTGATGGCATTCGTGAACTCCCATAACTCCTCTATTTTTTAAGATTGCATGTTTTCCAGAGACGGAAAAGACGTGTAACCACCATCTGAAAGCAACAACCGAACTTCAACTTAGAAAGAAGGATGTAGGATGAAACCATTGTGGCGGCATATGTGTGTAAGGAAGCAGAAGGTTGAATCTGGTGAAGCAGAAAAAATCTGATTATTTGCATTCCTATTTATTAGCATCTATGAAATTAGGAATTTTTTTTTTAAAATCAACGTCATGAGAGATATCTTCAATGATTAACTTGATGAGCATGTTTCAGTGACACGGAAACGTTATAATTCAGTAAAAGTTTTGCAGGTGGAACATAGATATGAATACACGATAACAGTAAAAAAAGAAGTATGTAAAATATTGGGCTTGGTTGTCAAAAATTTTGGAATTAGGTCTCAACATCTAAATTAAATAAATTTGCATATAAATAATTTTAATGACTCAATATAAAAAGAATTAAATGATGATGACACATGACATTTTTCCCCCTATGGAGATAAAAAAAGCCTACTTTATTAGTATAGATTACTTAATTATATATACGCACAACTTTTTCTTTTATGTATTGTTTTTATAATTCAAAATTAAATTAAGTATCGACTCAGATTAAGATTAATAAGTTTATGAAATACTCAGAAAATTACCTACAATTTAACAGTTTGGTTCATCCAAGTGTGTACAAATATACAGAAAGATCATAGGCTTTCGGCCTTCCTAAACAAACTAAAGTTATAGTAGCAAGCTTCAAGGCTAGTGCACGTTTCTAAAGGAAAAAATATCAGAACCACCGTGTTTGCCAACACAAAGCTATTGTAAATAGGGAAATCTAATTTACTTCTCTTCCAACCGGTTAGAGAACCTTATGACATAAACATATATATTCTATACAAGATATAAAAAAGTAATTAGAAAGTATGCTTGTGTCACTTACTCTAATACTTCCATTCATTAGAGCATACAATACAAACATAAGAAAAGAAAATGGGAACTATACATCGGTTGGATTTGGACCGTAATGGAACGTGGACTATTGGATTACGTTTTTATAGAGAGAGAGTTTTTAACAAGCAACACATTGGTTAAGCTCATACTCTCTGGTGCATACATTCTTAGCGTCCAGCATGTGTTTTTTCCCAGCGCTCAAATCACTTTCTATATTATCAGTTATACAGGGCTTGTTGCCTTCATCTTCTTCTCTCCCTCAGAGAAAAAGAAACAAAAAAAATAAAAAATTTGATGAGCATATTTTTGACTGATGTCCAGAGTAAGAGTCACGCGCCATGAGGGGGAAACGCGTGAAGATTGTTTGGGTAGAAAAAAAGAGTATGAGGAACTGTAAAACTGTCAGGACACAGAGGCTCGCACTTTGTCTCACGTTGTTAGTTACGGCACACGCGCGGGATAGGTACGAGAATAAAATCTTGGGGAAAAGGTTAAAGTGACATGTGTGTCACTCTATATATATAGTACACTCAGCTTTTGCTAGATTCTTTAGCTGCGATGAAAGACACTTGTGGTCGTGGGGGAGTTCATGGGGCCAACCTAAAATCTTGGGGAAAAGGTTAAAGTGACATGTGTGTCACTCTATATATATAGTACACTCAGCTTTTGCTAGATTCTTTAGCTGCGATGAAAGACACTTGTGGTCATGGGGCCAACCTAATATGCCAGCTCAGCAGGACAAGGAAAAAAATCTAAACTCCCAAAAATTGTCAACAACCAATAGAAATCAAGACATTGATATGAGATAAATCAAAATAAAAATCTTCAAGTTTTACCATTCGCTTACATGAATTGTGACATGATCACAAAAAAAGGAATTGTGGTATCCAATTCTGGACATGAAACCTCAACCATATTCTTCTCAGTGATCTGCAAACAGTTTGGTCCATTCTATTGCTCAAGAGTAATTCATCAATAAGCAAAGTTACACTTATGGTTTAACTTGTCACGGAAGTCACATAATATTGACATATTTGATTGTGCCAGAAGTTATCTTCTAATGGAGAAGATATACATTGATATAAAGAAGGAGAAACACAGATTAATTTTCGTTTTTTTTTTGTTTTACAGTACTATGGTCACTATAAAGACATGCATGGTTCTCAAATCTCAAATGTAGTTTGATTTGTTTTACTAGAGAAGACAGAGAGGTGGTTAGAACGTGAAACTATAGTTTTTCTAGAGGCAATATGGTTATAGGCGGGAAGGTGGCCAAGGCGACTCGAACCCAGGGCGGGCACTCCAACTGGAGTTCCATTACCACTAGGCCAAAAGCTCTTGGTTTTCAAAAGCTTCTGCAACTCATGTCCAACATTCCTACTTAACATGGGTTTCACTTGGTGCTTTGCATGAAACTGATTGGTTGCTATCTATTTCTTATATATATACACATGTGGCGCATATGACATCTCACTAGATAGGATTTATTAGAAATCATCCGCATGAATAAAGTCAGTGTTTGGCGTAGTAGTTTAATAAATATAACAAAACTAGGTAGTAATCCGCGCCTTGCGCGGGATGAGATGGTTAGATCAGCAATTTTTCGAAAATATTAGAAAGTATATAAATATAGTTTGGAATTTGGGTTTTGTGTGTTTTTTTGTGTTTAATCTTGGTGGTGCTGATTTTACGGTATAGACGTCACTGAGATAGAAACATATATAAATCATTTACTTGAGTGACATGTAAAAATTTACTGGAACATAAGAGTAAACACAAAACATGTTACCTGGCAACTTCGAAAGCATATAATCATTTATTTTATCCACTTCATCATTTGTGGGAGTGAGAATGGCTCGATGTCTATACAAATCCTTAACTGTTCAGGTTTGAAAAGCTTGTCCATAAACCTCTTTTTCCATAGTCTCAATAGTTTATACATATCACCGGTGTGATTTATCTTACTCTGATTCATTTGCAAGAACTTGCATATAAAGATATAATTATTATTATACAATTTGATTTCATATGCATGATTTTTGTATAATAACATACCTTCCTCGTAGGTCATTGACTTCAAACATGTAAGGATTCCACAGAACTTGGCTGTATTCTTTGAACCATGTAAGAAGAACAGATTTTGTGTATAATATCTAATTCGAGTAAGATAAATATTATTAATATCTAATCAAATTATATGTACGTAAATATTTGTGTAATCACACTCTTTGCATAGGTTTTATGTATAAATATATTAATATATAATCAAATTATTGTGTATGTAAATTTTTGTGTAATCAAACTTGTTCTATATTTCTTTCTTTGCATCTTACTCTCGAACTCATTTTGTTTATCTCTCTATGGCTCTCTCTCTCTCTCTCTCTCTCTCTCTCTCTCTCTCTCTCTCTCTCTCTCTCTCTCTTCTCTCTCTCTCTCTCTTTCAGATTTTATCAGTATTGATGAGTATTTAAAAAATAAGATTAAGATTTTAACATATTTTATTTTTAAACATACGAATCGTATTAATGCCCCCACACGGGCATTAATACGATTCTTATGTTTTATGTATAAATATTATTAATGTCTAATCAAATGTTTGATGTATTATTAAAACTAAATTTGTTCTTCAGATGTTTTATGTGTTATTAATATAAATATGTATTATTCAAATACGATTCATATGTTTTATGTATTACAAAAACTAAATTTGTTCTCCATTCGGTCTTTGTGGTTCAAAACTATAAACATTTTAGACATTACTTAATTCAATATACTTTGAGGTTTAAATTATTATCTCTCTCTCTCTCTCTCTCTCTCTCTCTCTCTCTCTCTCTCTCTCTCTCTCTCTCTCTCTCTCTCTCTCTCTCTCTCTCTCTCTCTCTCTCTCTCTCTCTTTCTCTCGGTATCCCCCTCATCGTAAACCCTTTTTTTTAGAAATATGAAAATGTAAACATTCTTTTAATTCATCGATTATCTTTTAACTACCACAATTTTGTTTTATATGGAATGTTTCCTAGTTTATATTTTATCATGAATTTTTCTTGGGTGAATTACCAACAAATCATAGTTTGTCAATTAATATACAGTTTTATAAAATTTAAATAAATAAAATAATAATAATTTGTGTTAAGTTTTTAAAATAAATGAAAAATATTAGTACCTGCCAAAAGATAAATTTTTTTAACAATTTTAAAACCATCACAAAAGAGTAAATCATAAACATTAAACACTATACCCTAAACCCATGGACAAAACTTAAACCCTTGGATAAAAATTCAAACACTAAACTCTAAATTCTTGGATATACCCTAAACCCTTGGATAAATCCTAAACACTAAACTGTAAAATCTTGGATATACCCTAAACACACACACTCTCTCTCTCCTCTCTCTCTCTCTCTCTCTCTCTCCTCTCTCTCCTCTCTCTCTCTCTCTCTCTCTCTCTCTCTCTCTCTCTCTCTCTCTCTCTCTCTCTCTCTCTCTTCCTCTCTCTCTTCTCTCTCTCTCTCTCCTCTCTCTCTCTCTCTCTCTCTCGGTATCCTCTTCATCGTAAACCTTTTTTTCTTTGAAAAATATAAAAATGTAAACATTCTTTTAATTCATAGATTATCTTTCAACTACCACAATTTTATTTATATGGAAATGTTTCCTAGTTTAATATTTTATCATGAATTTTTCTTGGGTGAATTACCAACTAATCATAGTTTGTCAATTAATATACAATTTTTTTAATATAATAAATAATAATTATTTGTGTTAAGTTTTTAAATAAAAGAAAAATATTATTTAGCTGCAAAAAGATGAAATTTTTTTAACAATTTTAAAACCTTCACAAAAATTAAATCATAAACACTAAACACTATACCCTAAACCCATGGACAAAGCTTAAACCCATGGGTAAAAATCCAAACATTAAACCCTAAATTCTTGGATATACGCTAAACACTAAATATCTCTCTCTCTCTCTCTCTCTCTCTCTCATTGTAAACCTTTTTTTTTGAGAAAAATAAAATGTAAACATTCTTTTAATTCATCGATTATCTTTTAACTACCACAATTTTGTTTTATATGGGAATGTTTCATAGTTAATATTTATCATGAATTTGTTTTGGGTGAATTACCAACTAATCATAGTTTGCCAATTAATGTACAGTTTTTTAAAATATAATAAATAAAATAATAGTCATTGTGTTAAGTTTTTAAAATAAATGAAAATATTAGTAGCTGCGCCAAATGATGAAATTTTTTTTAACAATTTTAAAACCGTCACAAAAGAGTAAATCATAAACATTAACACTATACCCTAAACCCTTGGACAAAACTTAAACCCTTGGGTAAAAATCCAAACCCTAAACCCTAAATTCTTTGGATATACTCTAAAACCCTTGGGTAAATCCTAAACACTAAATTGTAAACTCTTGGGTATACCCTAAACACCACTCTTCTCTCTCTCTCTTCTCTCTCTCTCTCTCTTCTCTCTCTCCTCTCTCTCTCTCTCTCTCTCTCTTCTCTCTCTCTCTCTCTCTCTCTCGGTATCCCCTTCATCGTAAACCTTTTTTTTTGAAAAATATAAAAATGAAAACATTCTTTTAATTCATCGGTTATCTTTTAACTACCACAATTTTTATTTATATGGAAATGATTCCTAGTTTTAATATTTATGCGTGGCGCTGATTCATAGATAATGACCGGACTCTGGAAGGATCTCCCAGAGAAGATCCACCACAAGGTCTCGGAGAATTGGATCAGCGCCACTCTCCTCCTCACTCCTGTCCTCGGTACCTACTGTTCTCTCTCTCTCTCTCTCTCTCCTCTCGCTCTCTCTCTCATCGTAAACCCTTTTTTTTTGAAAAATATAAAAATGTAAACATTCTTTTAATTCATCGATTATCTTTTAACTACCACAATTTTTATTATATGGAAATGATTCCTAGTTTAATATTTTATCATGATTTTTCTTGGGTGATTACCAACTAATCATAGTTGCCAATTAATGTACAATTTTATTTTAATATAATAAATAAATAATAATAATTTGTTTTAGTTTTTAAAATAAAAGAAAAATATTATTAGCTGCAAAAAGATGAAATTTTTTTAACAATTTAAAAAACCATCACAAAAAAAATAAATCATAAACACCAAACACTATACCCTAAACCCATGGACAAAGTTTAAACCATGGGTAAAAATCCAAACACTAACCCTAAATTCTTGGATATACCCTAAACACACACACACTCTCTCT
>NC_079513.1:17866691-17964508 GCF_000801105.2 Raphanus sativus | reverse complement strand
CAGATCGGGAACTTGTAATTGGTTTATAGTCACCGCCGGGAAAGGTTGATGCTTTCAAAGGAACCGTTATCGTCTCCCTCTACCTCGGTTCTCGGTTAAAATGGGGGACAAAAGAAAATGAATAAATTTCTCCAAGGCCTTTGGTTTAAAATAAGATCTTCAGATAACCCACGGGGATTCAAATTTCAAACCCAACTAACCCTAAATACAGAAACTAACTAAAAACAACTGGTTAGCCCATTATGGGGGTAATTGTGTATTTCACCTACAAATAAGTACCTAGGTAGCGGGAAGTGTCTTATAGTGGTGGAATAAGTCAAAAAGTGACTTAATATGTAAATTACTCTATAGATAATATATAGAACAAGGTTTGTATTTGCTTGGCTCTTCTATCTTTTCACGAGTTATTTCCAAGAAGAAAAAAAAGACTGACAAATCTTTTTCTTTTAGCATGCAAAAAAAAAAAAAGTCAACTTAATCCAATATGGATTGTGTGTTCTGGGTTGGAATCAATCCATCTAATAGTTTGTTTAGTTACAAATACAAATATAGTGGATTAAATAAGCTAAATGGTTGACTCGTATAAAATTACAGATAATTCTACTATGAAATTTGAACAAAAATAGTGGTAGAGGTTTATTAATTAAAATGCATGTGCTATTAAAAAAAACTAATAGAGGTTTGTTTCTACTCATGAGTTTATTTCATAATCATTAATGGTTTTCTACCTAATTCAGAATCATTGTGGTCCAACATTCCACCTAATCAAATAATTGAAAGGGTCAAAGTTAAGCCAATCCAGCGGTTGATAATCTCTATATCTTTTTAGTTGTCGTTTTCTTGGGCGATTGATTTTCGTAGCTTGACTTTTTGTGTTTGAACCAGTTTGTTTACGTATTCGCCAGCAACATGTAAAATTTCCCATTTCCATGTATTTCCATTTTATTTGTTCATTTCCATCTTCCATTAGTAATATCTCTTAGACATTATTTGTAAAAAGGTTTAGTTTCTGTTTTTTTTGGTTCGATGTTTGTCTTAGTGCAATATTTGTTTGTAGTGTTTTGGACACTGACTGTGTACAGAGTGGTGGCTTTGTTTTTAGTGATTAGAAATAAAACCGAGCAAAGAAATGAAAGTGTGATTGAAAGTTGTTGTATGAAAATGATCTTGGTTGTCAATGAATTGACCACAGTTAACCACAATGCATCTGACCATCTTCATGTGATATAAAATCTAGTGACCACTATCGGCACTAGGGGCGGATCCAGCAACTGAATTATTATTAGGGCACAGAGTGTAAAACATAGTATATAGAATAAGGACTTTACATAAATTGCTGTTCCGTTGTTGCATGACTAATCACACAACCAATCGCAAATCGTAATTGTAAGTCGCTAAAAATAGCGATTAATTTTTTTCTGCTTTGTTACACGAACAGGGCTTATATAGAGTTAGTGCATATATGTTGGTCCTTTAGCAAAGCCTACTTATTGGGTTATCTAAGTATCTGGTCAATCACCTCTATAGGAGTTTATTATGTTCTTCGCACTTTTGGGTTCGGTCTCGAGAACTTAGTTATCTTATGCACATCAGGTGTATGACGAAATGCCTGAATGAAATTTAGAGACTTAGCTCTATTTCTAAGGTTATAAAGTTTCTTCCTTTTCTATTCAGAGTTGGTGGAGTCTGCTTAATTTATGTTCTTGTGTAAGTCTTTAAGCCACATGAGTCGCTGAGTCCTTCCAAATCGAATAAATGGAAAAGGGAAACCCTTTCGTTGCGTCCTTACACGAAGTAGAGAACCAGCTCGAACTGTCACTGCGTCAAGCCTTTGTGAGTCTCGAGCCGAAGTTACAGCCACCCTTCTCTCTGGATATCCCAGACCAGCAGGAGTTTCTTGAGCTCTGTAGAGCGATCGTTTATGCCGTGTTATGCGATTCTAATCACTCTAAAACCCACATTAAGCATTTACATGCTCTGGTCACTGATGGGTATGCGTTTTTCACTAGTTTGCTTGTTGGAGTCGTTGTTGAACTGTACGGTAAACTTGTTGACTCAGCTAAAGTTCAGCTGCTTTGGTTAACAAAGGAGATGATTGGTGTTTCGAGTGTGGGACTAGAGGAGTTGCTTGTGTCTCTGCTGAGACGCATTGGAAGTGGGGATTATGGGGAGCAGAATGTTTGGCTTTGCTCTGAACTGGTGAGCTTGTTTCTTGACAAATGGGGTTGCTTGCTTGAAGATATCCCCTTGGTCTTGACTAGTGCTCTCTACAGTTTCCTTCGTTTGTTAGCGGATCATTGTAGGGTCTCAGGGATACCGAAACTTGAACACCTGAAGAGACTAGAGATCAAGTTTTGTGTCAAAATGTTTAAGGAGCAGCTGCATTTGAGTTTGAAGATCGGAAGGGATCTTGTCCGGTTATTACAGGACCTGGTTCACATCTCCGAGTTCAAAGACATATGGAGTGATTTGGTGTGCTCTGAGGTTTCACAGATTTACCAGTTGAAGACTTCAAGTAGATACTTCCTTCTCCGGATCACTCCTGAGATGGAAACCCAGTTAAGGTTTTTGCTTGGGAATGTGAAGCTTGGAAGCCATAAGAGGCATCAGATGTGGTTCTTGAAGAAGTTTCTCCTGGGTCCTGAAAAAGAAACACTTTTGGTAGACATAGTCCGGTTCATCTGCTGTGTTGTTCACCCAACCAACGAGATCATCAGGTCAGAGATCATGCCAAGATGGGCTCTTATAGGTTGGTTTCTAGAACTCTGCAAGCAGAATCCTCAGGTCGAACAAAGGGTTAAGCTGTCTCTGTTCTATGACTGGCTCTTCTTTGACGAAAAAGTAGATAGCATTATGAATGTTGAACCTGCTGCTCTCTTGATGCTATGGTCAATACCTCAGTATCCACACATCACTAACTCTTTACTTGAGTTTTTGCTTCGTCTTGTAGACAGTTACGACATAACCCGCCGAGACATGATCATGAGAGGTGTGGCATCAGCTTTCAGAGAGATTGAGAGAAAGGGAGTGGTTCCGTCGCTGGATATGTTTCTATCAAGTCCTGAGATTGCAGCAGATCTAAAGAAGAAGCTAGCAAACTTGTTGTCGTGTCGTTAGGACATGTACTGAGTTCTTTAGAGCTTTATGTCATAACAAAAATAGTGAAGTACACTTCCGTATTTATGATGATAATTTTTTTTCACATCAACACATTACACAGATCAGCAAACTAGAGATAGCATAGATTTATTCATAATGGTATTATTTTCAAATAGCTCTGTTTTGGTGCGTGTGAAGTCATTACATGAGTTGATAGAACCGTATTGGTTATTTGGTGTGATACAGACTTGTCAAAGATCGTTAATAAAAAGACTCTTCAGGGTTCTTCACCAATCGATACCGAGTTGCTTGGAGTGGAATAGATTTTCAACGTACGCGATTACTGGAGCTGATGCATTTACATAGCTTTGCATCTCTATCTTAGCCTCCGCTTCTGTAAATAAATATTCACAAAGCAAACGACAGAGATAGACGTATCATATATATTGAAGTAGAGACTCTCTTTACCAAAACAATTGATTTATTGAACATATAAACCAAGCTATAAACAAAATGAAATCTCAAACCAAGCTAAGCATATAGAAAGCTAACACATTCCCACTCCACAGTGAACCATAATGCGTCTACTGCAGAAGCCAACATCAATCTCGGATTTCTCTTACTATTTCTGTGTGATTATTTGTCTCATCGTTGAAAGATTTAGATTTTCCAAATTTGATGGTCTTGAAAATTGGAAGCATAGACTGCATTAAGAGAATATGTATGTATGAATGGAGTTGATGGACTAACCTTCCTCATTGAGCATGGTAAGTAGCTGAGATCTAGTGGGAAGAGCGTACATCCCAAGAGCAACAGCTTTCCGTATAGCCCATCCATGGTGAGGAGCAAACACTTGAGCATAAGACTTAGATGCTGGATCCTTTAAAGAGTTACTACCTCTGCAAATCATATATCCAAAAAACACACACATTTTATAACAAGACACCAAGTTCTCATTTATTATTAAAATCATCAGCCTATACTTGATTCACAGAATGACCTAACCTAGACAATATAAACATTTGATTAAAACTTTGCACAAAAACTCACATAAGCTGTAATCAAGAAGATTTTTAAAAAAAATACATACTCGGAAGCTATAATCTCTTCAAAGAGAGCCTTCACCATGTCAAGACCACGCTTTACCCTTAAAAGGTTCCTAGTATGACTACCAGCTTTCCTCACACAGTCTGCCTCAATATCTTTGTCCACCATCACCACTAATGTCGATACCGAACTCGACGCCTTCGCAAGATCATCAACCTAAAGACATTTTTCAAGAAGTTTAACCTTCAGCTCTCAGACAAACACACGCTACATACATTGTATCAACTTTTTTTTTGGTTTGTAAAATTCAGAACACAGATTCCAAACATTTCAAAAACAATGTAATTAACTGAAATGTAATTAATTACAACATTTCTATCGCATTTGAAACTATGTAATATTAATTAAGTCTAAACTAATAAGTTTCTCAACCGTCACCTTGGCGACGTAGTCCATCTCGGCGAACTTGAAGGCGATCCCGAGGCAGCCAAAGAGAGGCGAGACGAGAGAGCAAGCGTGTGAGAACTGAGCCACGGGGACTTGAGGACTCGGGGAAGTCACGGTGGCTGCTAGTTCTTTGAAAGCCGTTGAGATTTTTCGAAGCGGCCTCTCTGCGTTCGAATCCGCCATCGAAGATCTCTCTCTCTCCTTCTCCTGATTTCAGTTTTTTCGATTTGGCATCTATCTGATATTGCCGCGGAATCTACTTTGCTTCGGGACGACTAGAAACGAGATTCGCTGATCAGTTTTTTTTCGTAGTCGTTTGGTATTCTGATCAATTCATATCCTTCTTCTGGATAACAATATCCCCACCCGAGTTTAATGTGCCATCATAATCGAACCAAACCGAATTTAACCGAAGTTTTTAACATATTAGCCGAATTGAACTCGGTATTTTTTTTGGTTGTTTTTTGACAACAACTGAAGTTTCTTTAACCAGAAGAAAATAGAAAAGTCCATCAATCAGAAATTGAACTTGAATCTCGGTAAATCCTCAATACCGCAACTCGAGACAAAATTGAAGTGAACCAACATGTTATGCAATCGAATCGATTGACCGAGATTTTAATTAACTGACACTATACAGTAAATACCGAATTACGATATGTAATTTTTCTAAATTTGAATCAACCCGAAATTTTCAAACTAAACCGAACAAAACCAAACAAACAAAAAACTGAAGACCGAAACTAAATGACCATAACTACAATTGAAGACCTGGTTGGTAGGACCTGCAAGACTCTTGATTATATATTTAAATAAAATAAAATTTATTCAATCCGTGAAACCGGAATTCGGATCAAATTACAAGCTCGAGTGAAACAAATTTTTCAGTGTATTACAAATTAGTTTTGTTTATATATATTTTGTTAGACTGTCTTTAAAATTTCAAAAAATCGGTACTGTTCTCAACCATAACTATAACCACAAGAATGTGAAGTTTTCCTTGTTGCCTCAGATGCCGAAAATTCTCATGTCGTATCACCCAATGAACTTCTCAAAGCTTATAACCATCACCGTCGGTGAAGCTCTAGAGGAACGAGGACATTCGTGTTATGCACAAACGTTTAGAAGAATCTTATGGTCTTACGATGACATTCGCGTTGTGCACAAACGTTTAGAAGAATCTGTTGGTTCATTAAATAAGATCTTACTCTTGGAAGCAGTCGGGGATGTGTTTTTTTATTGTGTGTTTTAAGCTATTGGGATCTTGGCTTTGAACGGATGAGATAGTTCCGGGATGTTGCTCTTGAACGTGGAATCACTATGGAAGAACTCTGGAAGCAAAGAAACTCATCTTCCCTTTATAACATTTTTCACCATCTTTTTCTTTCCGATGTTGAAAAGAGATTCTTGTAAAATGAAAGAGACCTGCTATAATCTCGTGAGAAAGATATGTCCATTTGGAAATATCAATCATTTCTTGCAGAGAACGATCTAGCTATGGCAAATATGGTTCTGAGTAGATACGATGCTTGATTTGTCACAGCAAAGGTAGTAACATGCTGGCTAGAGTAGCTAGCGAATGGTATTGAGCTATCTTAATGTCCGAGAGCAAACGAGAAACCAACTGGCACCAATTCAACGTAAAGAACATGTCTAATATTAATCAATAGTTTAGAACCCAAACAAGACCATCAAAGTAGAAGAAACACAACTTGACAACATAAACAAAGAGTATAAATAAAGTCTTAAATACAAACATTAATAGAAGATAAAACATATTGGTCAGGGTCAACAGTGAAGACATGATCAATGCCCTGGATGATCCCCCAAACTTGTCCATCCTGGCGCATCTCCGGCGAAACCTCAGCACACCAAACCTGCATCCTCTTGGGTCCGACGACCACCCCCCAGAAGATGACGATGTTGCCACCAAATTTGCTGAGTTTGAAACCCGGAACTACGCCAAGGAGGCCGTGTTTGTAACCACGGTTGAGCATATAGCAATGCCACACATCCGAGTTCGCTCCAAGTAAATAGATGGCAATCCCGTTCCTGAAATCAAACTTGAGGAAGCCTTGAAGATCTTCCAAACCCTTCACCTTGTACCACTCCATCTTCCCTTTCTTCACCCCACTCCAAGGGTCACACCACATGATCTTCCCGCAAATATCAAGACTGAATAACAATCTGTCTATCATCGTCGCACAACAATCATCTTCTAAAAAGAAATCGTTCCACATACCTTCTTCACTCCGAAACTCGTACGAGTAACTATCCGGACCAATCACCTCAGTAACCTCCTTGCTCAATATCACCGGCTCAGGGATAACCACTCTACTCCAAGTTCGAGTGTTTGGGTCGAAAACCTCTGGATCCTCGTCTACGCAGCCTCCCATGACGTATATCTTACCGTCCAAGACCCCTGCCTTGGCTTCATACCGAGCAACCCTCATCGAGGGCAGCTCGCTCCACGTGTGACTCCGACAATCCAAGAACCAGACGCGAGATGTTTCCACGGCACTTATCCTCCCTCCCATCACATAGATCCCCCATCCCAGGGAGACAAAGGTGGCTCCGGTCGGAGTTGGGGACGGAGGGTTCGTGATCGGGACCAGCCGACTCTTCTTCGTTGTTCCCTTTCCTCGCCTGAGTATGAACCAGGCCGCCGGATCACTGTTGCAAGTAGCTTCCAAGCTTACGTAGATGCACTCCTCCCTCGTACCCATTCGAGATCGGGTCTCGTACATCTCAGGGGAAGACACCAGTGAGCGGATGCTCTTTGAGACCAGAGATAAGGCACCTAGGTCGGATCTCGACACGCGGGCCAAGCAGTTTAGAACCATTTCGTCTGGTAAAGACATTAGCTCACACGGTGGAGATACAACACTCCTCATATTTCTGCGCGACTGCTCTACCTCACCGGGCATCATCGTCCTTCTTTTGTTTTTGTGTGTTGCACAGTCAGAGAAATGAAAATGATGATGAGGCTCTTTGATAAAAAATTTCTTACCGAGAAACTAAAATGAACTTTAAATCCACAACACACAATATTACGAATTCATATTTACCAACCAAGTTTTCTATTTTTTAAAAAGCTACATCCAAAAAGCTATTTTTTATAGCTTAAATAAAAAAATGATAATATATTAAAAACAAAAACTCTTTTTTCTTTAAATTGTCATCTTTATATAGTTTCACATCACATATATCTTACCATCTAAAAATGAATGTCATATATAATGTTTAGTTTTTTTTTAATATATATATTTGAGATTTAATCTATCACAAGTAAAGTAAGTAATCATGTGGTAATCTGACAAAACAATATGCATATATGGGAAACTATCTTCTTCTTTTCTTTTATCAAAAAAAAAGTGAACAAGATAATTACCCATATAAAATCACAAAACACATATAAGATCATTTTTCATATAAAACACACATAAAATCATAGATGCTGGTACCGTCCAGCCTCAGAAAGAATAGCTGTTATCCACATAAGACACGTATAGGATCATAGTGTTAGTCTTTATAAGAATAGATCAGAATAGCTCTTTGAGGTGAGACAAGTGTAACTAGGGGCGGGACAAATTTGTAACCAAGGACCAATTGTTAAGATGGGGTTTGTAACCATGGACCGGTAGTTAAGATGAAGTTTATTAGGTCCGGAAGAGTGTGTGATGTCTACTGGTGGTGTAGGCTCCTCGGCTTATTCTTCGAATGTTCTGTTAGTAGAGAAGTATGGTCTTTCTTAAAGATCGATCCATGGACAAAGATAATTGATATATGGTGACCAAAGTTCAATTTAGAATGTTCAAACTAAATAATCAGCAAATCTAGGTCTATATCTCATTTTAAATAGATTAATTCATTTTGTGACAATAATCTGTTTACTAGTCATGCATTAAACACATCAACTCCCTTTGTATGTAACATGCATGAATCACAAATCTCATAACCATAAATATTTCTAACATCAATTCTATTGACTAGACATGCAAAAGGCAATATTAGGTTGGTTCAAATATTTCATTAAACATCTACCGGATGTAAAATTACTTAAATTCTAAATTAACTTGATCAAAGTTAATCTAACATTAAGAACGGCTAAAAGTATATAACAGTGATAATCAAGCAAGAAACATTATAAATATACACCTAATCACTTTTATCCACTTAACTCATGGATCACAAAATGACTACTTACTAATCTCCATGTGAAACCTTATACCCATGTAAGGTTTAAGGGTGATCACATTAATAAAAAAAATAAATACAATATAAGATGAAATACTTTCTTAATTGATAAAATTTTCAAACTTTTACATGATCAAACTGACTAAACCAGATTCAGTTTGAAATCAGAATCATACACGGCTCCTTTGATTTTGAAGAATTTGAATGATCAGTTTAGAGATAGTTTCAGTTGGAAAACACAGAAAAAATCATTTAGATTATTTGAAAATGCGTTACAACATGTATTTCGAAATCAAGAAGCTAACAACTTCATCTAATTTTTTTTTCAAATTATTCCACTTCTGAATGTAATTCTTGATTTTAAAACCGACAAATAAAAATAAATATGAACTTTTTTGTTTTGAATACTCTTCTCATATTCCATTTTCAAGATTTTGCATTCTTAGAGATTTTATATTAGTTTTTGTACCTCTATCTATATAAAGAAAAGGGGTCTTAGAGAGCCACGTCAGAAAATAGTGTTACTATGCGTCAACACGTGTATACTTCTTTAAAAATTCTGCGTTTCATTTAGTCAGTTATTTGGGCATCGCTTCTTTTGGGCTACTTATACAATTAAGCCCATATCAGTTAATAGATTCATGTTTCTGTAATTAAACTCTGCGTTTTGTCTGAGTGTTTTGGTGTGTCCTTTGTGTCGCCACTCCCTCATCTAGCAGCCGATCTTTCATCTCCTTCCTTACGGTGCAAGATGCGATCGGTAACCGACTTCCTCTCATAAAGTGAGCCCTCCATTAATCGACCACACATAATCTGTATTCAATGCGATCCTCGGTATGGCAAGGCAATGGATGTTCTACTATAAAAAGGTATGAGTCCCTGCTTTTAGAATCATCATTCGTTTTGGACTAAACAATAAACAAAAGGTGTGAGTTATGGCTAACTCTTTGATCTTCCTCTCCGATTTATAGACTGGCCGGTCTTCCTCCACCGCGGAAGTTCGCCTGCTCCGTTTCTGGGAGGCCAGAAACGTGTGCCGTGTTGGAGAACTCATGGGAGTCAACATGCCCCTTCTTGATTCTCAGGTTAAATAATACCTCCCGTTAAATTCTTAAATAATACCTCCCGTTAAATTCTATACACATCTCCACCGTCTTGATTCCAGATTATAGTTTTTCATTGTGTTTTGGAGTTTCTGTCGTAGATTTATGGCAGGTTTTGTTGATTGATTTTTTTTATACTGTTCATATTTTACGACTGAGTAATTTCTCCGGTTCTGACTATTAATTGATGTTTGGATATGTTCCACCATGCTGGATCCATATTATAAACTTCTTTCATAACTATTTTTTAGACTAAGAAATTCTCAACCGTGATGGTTTTGTTGCTTATGTTTCTGGGAAGCCATGGACACCTTCCTCACACTTATGTTATTTCCTCCACCGTATAAGAGCAGAACCGCCTCTGTTTTTTTTTTCAGGTCAGCTTCTTATTCAAGAGCAAGCTTATCAGCAAGTGAGGGAGAGAATAAAAACAGAGGGATGAAGGGTAGTACGCGTAAGAGATGCCACCGTTGAAGAAATGACGAAAATATCCATAGCCGGAGCTTCAGCCATTAATGGCGGCCGACGGAAATCACTTGGAGGCAGAGGAAGGAGGACATTACTTTGCGGTGGTGGTGGTCGGAGTTGGTTTATCTAACAGGCTCCAGAACCACCTGTTAACCTCCATGACACCAAGCGGCTTCAGTTTATCAACAACATTAGAAAAAGTCCTCTTAGTGCTCATATCAAACGTGTACTGAAGTCTTATTTGAGGTTTTGACTTCCTTATCTCACCTTTTGTCTACAATAATGTTATATCATTCATATATGTGAAATTGAATTTGATTTGGTTATTTTGATGGTTTGTGGAGCAGCGTATGATGGGAAGCGGTTCTCATACAAGGTATAAACTTTATGTTTAATTAAAACAACACTACCATGAACAGACATTACCAGGTTTTTCTTCACAGGAGAAGAAAGGAGTATTGTAGATAGGTTTAAAAGGATCATCCAAAAATTGGTCTACGATTCTGCTCGCCTATGTACTGTATAAGATCTTTGGATCATTTGGTTCGTTTTATGATTGGAGCAGTTGCTTTCCACCTGTTTTGTGACTGATATGTGATTGTATTGTCTTATCTTCAGTTAATTTTGATCATTTATCCAAATGAGTCAAGTAAAACAGTTTTTTTTAAGGATACTGTTATAGTATGTTTCTTTTGTCTGTTTCGCTATCTTGATTTTTAAGGCTGAAGTCAAGTTTTTCAGAAAGGTAAATAAAAGATGGTGTTATGCATCTGGGTTTGTTTGAGCTTAAAACATATTAAGTTATATCGTCCAACTCATAGGCTAAGCTGCATAAGCTGAAAATAAATGAGAAAAGAGTTGGATGATATATACTGCAGATAAACACACAAGAAATAGTGCTAATGCATCCAAATAAATAACAAAAATTAATTACTAAAAAGAAGAAATACAAATCATCAATCCAAAAAGACACACCAAATGCCCATAATTTTTTAATAACTGAATAAATGCATCTACTATTCAGGTAAAGATGCTTTACAGCAACACAAGACAAAGAAAAACAAATACAAATGCTAAACTGTGTAACTGAAACATAAGACTAATTTGCCATTATCCTTGGGTTTCAATATGCTAAGTTATTGCTACTTTTAGATAAAAATAAATTAAATATTTTAAAAAATTTATACTGTTAATTTATTTAATTGCCCGCCCGTAGGGCGGGTTTATCCTAGTAATTCATAATATAAATATATGTTTTTACAATAGTCACAGTAATTTGTAAAGGTTTTAATACTAATCAGACTTTTAAAAATTCCAAATAACAACCACAACCTTTAAAGTTAAAATCTCTATGGTCAGAATTTTAAAGTCAAAACTTAAAATGAAAGTCTTTACCAATCGGAGTAATCCGCTTCGCATCAAATTTACAGTCTAGTCTTTTTAGAAACATGAAAAAACCTTTTAAAATTAAAATATAAATAGAAGATCATATTTATATTTATTGTTAAACTTGATTACTGAACAGGTGGAATGCAATTATTTTGAACACTTTAAAAGATATTTTATTTTAAGATAGCGACATTGATTCATTATTGGGTGGAGCTTATTTGGAAATTGATTGAAGAATATATTTCTATATTTATTATCATTTTATGATTTTTAATACTTTTATACTTATATAAAGTATAAATATTATTAATTTATTATTTAACCATTGATGTATTTAATAGTTAATTATTAATAAATACTAGGAAACATCCCGCGCGTAAACGCGCGGAAAGAGTGGAGTTTATATTTTATATTTAATTTTTTTAGATTATTTAGTTTTGGAATATTTAAAAAAAAAAAAAATTGATGTAATGTTGTATTATTTTGGAATAATTATTTGCATCTTAAAATACTTAAATATAAAGTATGAATATTAAGTAAATTTTGTGTGTGAAAAAGAAATATTAAGTAATGTAATCATCTTCGGTTATTTTTTTTGTTTTTCATTGTGGCCTTATTTCTTATGTAGCTTTTTCACTCATTTAAGTTGTCATTTTCCATTTGTTTTTTTATCTATAGTTGTCTTTGCTAATTTCTTTTTGAAAAATTTATTACTCACTTCATGAAGACCAAAAAATAGGTGGAAATCTTATTTGACATATTAAGGTAACTGAAATGAATGTAAGTACTCAGTACTTAAATAACAAACAGATTAATAATACTAAGTCTTAGTAAAATATGTATAAGCTTGAAATTATCGTCTAAGATGATTCAGATACAACATTATTGACCACATTCAACAAAATATGGGCAAATCAGCAACTGACTTGATTAAATATTTTGTTTGTCTCTCTAAGAAATTAAATAACAAATGTGAGTATTTAACCATTAATTTGATGCATAAATTTTTTCACATCTATTTTATCTCTTCCATATAAATTGGATTGTCTGTGATTTCTGTAACCGTTAACCTAGATGAAGTTGATTTATAATTAAGGGTTATGACTCTCACATTGAATTTGAAAACTTTGCCAATACGTTTTTAGATAGAAGGATATATTAGACACAAAGTGTCCCACATCGGGTATTGGAAGGGATCTTTAGCAATATATAAGATAGATGAGCCACTCCACTAATCACCAATTGGTTTTAAGTGTGAAGCCCATCTAGCTTAACATGGTATCAGAGCCCACGATCCACAAAGTCCAACCCGATCCACATCGATCTGGCCCAAAGCTGGCCCATCGATCTTTGCCCATAAATTCCGAGATTGACGCTTAAAGAGCCATCATCTCGAGGGGGCGTATTAGACACATAGTGTCCCACATCGGAAGTTGGAAGAGATCTTTAGTAGTATATAAGGTGGATGGGTCAATCCACTTATCACCAATTGGTTTTAAGTGTGAAGCCCATCTAGCTTAACATGGTATCAGAGCCCGATCCACGCAGTCCAGCCCGATCCACATCGATCTGGCCCAAAGTTGGCCCATCGATCTTTGCCCGAACATTCCGAGATTGATGTTCAGAGAGCCATCATCTCGAGGGGGCGTATTAGACACAAAGTGTCCCACATCGGGTATTGGAAGGGATCTTTAGCAATATATAAGATAGATGAGCCACTCCACTAATCACCAATTGGTTTTAAGTGTGAAGCCCATCTAGCTTAACAGGATATAATTGTGGTATTATCACTTGAACCTTTCTAAAATTGTTCCTACATTTAGGAGTAAATTATTTCTATAATATACCCTTCGGTTGTAAATTCTTTCTCCTGTTATTTAATGTTGTGCAAGTATTTAAAATTTTGAATATAATTATGAATATTTAGAACTCTGAAACATCAAATTCTAGTATTAAAATAATCAATTTAGCTACATCTAACAAATTTTTGACAATTAAAATCTAATATCTTTGTTATTTTGACAATGCTCTTATCTTAAATATTAAAACAGAACTCATGATTTCTTTCATGTGTGATTTTTTAGTTTGGACCATCTTTTAACTTTTATTAAATGTATTTTATTAAGACTAATAATGTATATATTCTTTTAACTACTTTAATCATAATATCTTTTGATATCTTTACATTTTAATATAAATATATATTTTAAAAATTCTAACAAATCTTTTAAAAAGATTTAACAAGTTCTTAATTTCAAACATTATATTTAAATATTTTCAGTAATTTCGAAATTAGTTTTGAAATATTATTATACATAATATATTTTATAAAATTAAAAATATAGATTTAATCCTATTTTATCTATTGTATAATCAAGATAAATATATCAAGCTAAATTTAATCTTATTTTATCTATTGTAAGAGAACATTATTATATCAAGCAAAATATGGTAAATTATATTAAATTGTTAAATTTTATATTTTATTTTCTTAAGTATTCAAAATATAATACGTTGGTAAAACGGGTTAGCATTATCAAACCATATAATACATATATACAAATTAACATGTATTTTATTAAATTTAATAATACAAAATATTTAATCATGATATATTTTCATTTTAAATATAAATATTTATTTTAATAAATCTGTTGAAAAATATTTTTAAAATATCTTAATTCCCAAAAAGTTTATGTAAATATTTCAACTAATTATGTAATTAGCAATGAACTATTATTATAGATTAATATATATTAACTTATCATTATTTTTTCTATTTTATAATAATAATTCATATTAAAATAAAATTATTATATGACCTAAATATGGTAGAGTTATATTAAGTTGATAAACTTATAAATTTTATTTTCATAAATATAAATATTTATGCTAAAAATATAATTTGATGACATAAAAACTAACTAAAATTAGAAAATCGATGAATGTATCTATTATAGATCGATCCCATTATAATTATTCCTAAATAGAAAAATAAGTATTTTTTATTTTATTATATGGATTTTCAGTGAAAATTTTGAATCATTACCTTCTCATCCAATAGTAAGAATAAAAATATTAGAAGTTGCTGATTTGTCATTCTAAAATATGATCTTATTCAAAAAAATAAAATAAAATTTAAGAAGTTGTATCTTATTTAATTATGAAAGAATTAGTTAGCACTGGTAATTTTAAATTATTACTATTATATTTTAATAAGATACAACTTCTTATTGTAACGGTTTTACAATAATTAATTGATGATCTATCAAAAAATGTTGCAATATTTAATCACCAAATATTCCGATGGTTAACAAATAAAATCTGCCTTAGACTATTTAAAATATTTATCGAAACAGTGTAGTGATACAAAGAAACAACTGCAACTGTTCATCTAAACAATTAAAAACTTTACTTAACATGTTGTAAAAATCAGTTAAACCTTCAAAACATTCTATATTTTCAATATTGAATTATCAAGCTTCCATTTTGTTCAAATATGTTGAATTCTTCCAAACATATTTTATTAAGAATTGAAATAAATTACATCTGACACACTTGAATAATGTTTATTATCTCTGGCCATCCAGTACATATACTTTCTTGAAACTTTATATTAGCACCAATCAGTTACAAGTACTGTTCAGTAATTCTAAATTGTTTGAAACTCTATCATACTTCAATTTAGAAATAATATATTAATAATAATTTTAAATCAAAATTTCAGCTTGAGATAATTCTAAAGTTGATCTGTAAATAAGAAATATTCATAATGTATAACAAAAAATATACAGTATTTCACAATAGTTATGAAATGAATTATTATAAAAAATTCAAATCTTTAAAACCATTTATTAAAATCATATGATGACCAAAAATATTATGATAAATATGCATATTGTATAAAAGTAGTTGTTAACATCCTACGATGTTGAAAATAATAATGCTTATGTAAATTTGATTGACTAAGAAAGTTTTTCCTATACAGATTCAAAATAATGAATTCAATTCTATTTTTTAAAAGAAAAGAAAAAAAAAGATGATTTTTTTTTGTTTAGTAATACAATCTGAAATCCATAAGAACTATGGTATTTTCAACATAATTAAGTACATCTCAGATATGTATTTTTACCATAGCATTACAAACTTCATATGTCATTAATTGTTTTTGCTAAATTTTATTGACGCTGTTATTTTTGCTTGTTCCAAATGTTTAAGATGACTAGCTATTAGCTAAAACAAAATTTCATCATATCAAAATACTAATTGACTTGTACTTTTTCCTAAAGAGACAAAAATATACCAATGATATGATAAGTTCACACTCGACGATTGTTTTCTGTCAATATTTTAATCTAATGAAAGTTTTATCAAAACAAAATAGAGCATATTCATATTTTTTTTTGGCTCTAAAGCATATTCATATCTTTTTTTTGGGTGTAAAGCATATTCATATTTCTTATTAGTAAAGAAAATATACATAAAAAATGATCTAATCCGTACACCTCAGACAAAGCATAATTTATAGCCACAAATAGCCATAATTTTTTTACCTTTACCGGAGAAAATAGTGTATCTATAAAGAGAATTCTTATCCAGTTATCCTTCCTCTTGGCCATGATGTTCACTCGTCCTGCTCCTCTCGACCTTCTTCTTTAAGTCCATTTTTCATGACAAGTGACAAGAATCGCTAACTAAAAATAGCATCGTATACATATTAATGATTTCATTATTGATTACTTTCTGCATCTGTTTTCTGGCAGACTATCTTTTTGAGCGACAAAGAACAATACTTTTGAGAATAAGCAGAAGAAATTATATTTGTATTTGCAACTCACATTACAAACATTTGTCATCGAAACTTTGCTCATGCATTCTCACTCAACCACTTCTTCGAATCCAAACTTCTCCACTTACACTCATGCACCAAAAGGTGAGTGTTGCGTACTTGAGGATGGATATTATTAGTACACTGAAGAGTAAGACTATACACTGAAGTTTTTAGCGATTCGAATATCAGTTTTACTATAAAACATTACGTATCAATTATAAATGAGGCCGAATTAGGTGTTTCTCGAAAAATCAATATGATATAACGAACATTGAGTACACAGACACTGTAATTAAGTGCAGTGCAAAAAAGTGGAGAAATTAAGTACCACTTAAAGAGACAGAAGAAGCCGAGATCAATAAATAATATAAAAAGAGTGTTCTCAGCCTAATGACATGCTTCACTCCATCTCCCCTCACACAATCCCAACCGTTCCCTAGGAAGAGAAAAAGATGATAGTGCTTTGAAAAAAATGCATGGATTGATATATTTTCCTATGATAAATGCAGTGTTTTTAAAACCGGACCGGCGAGCGAACCGGAAATATTTTGGGTCACGGGTCATTGTGGTTCGACATGGTTCGACCGGGGTCGATTAGATTAAACTGAATTTATTATTTTATAAATATTGTATTTTTTTTTCAAAAAATAGTCATAATGTTTAGAAAACTTTCAAAAATAACAAATTGAAATGTGATAAAAATAATAAAAAACTAATAGTTCAAATCTAAAGTCAATAGAAAAAAAACATTTAAAGTTTATTCTCCAAATCTGTGTCCTTCTAAATCTTCATCACCTATAAAAATTATATACACATTAGTTACAAAACTTTATTTTGGTTGCAATTTGTAACAAACAAAATAGTATATATGTTAAAAAGGGAGAAAAAAATAATTATTTTATTAACAAAATTTTGATTTTTATACGAACCAGGGTTTCGTCGGTTCGTTGGGTCACTCGGTTCCCGGGTTTTTAGCGGTTCAACATGGGTTTTTAACCGGTTCAACTTTAGTTGGGTTTTGACATTAAACCAACCCGGATAGATGTCCGGTTCGCGGTTGAACCCGGTCCGACCGCCGGTCCGGTCCGGATTTAACAACACTGGATAAATGGAGCAAACCGTGAGATCTGAGAAGAGAAACATAAAATGATAAAATACCAATTGCAAAAACGAAAGTAGGAGTTAAGCAAAATGAATACAAAAAAAAAACAGAATGAAAATCAGAGTATAAAGGCGCTGTAATTAACTGGACTACAATTTTTTTTTGGTGAACTATAAGAGGCAATACCTTTTCGAATTGGGGATAGGGAGAATTTGTCCATTAGTTTACAAAGGAGATTACGTAAAAATCAATTGCGAGATTCTGAAAGAGGAAGATGTACTGATGAACGATGGATGAATGATGTGTAGCAAACGGAAAATATATAGATTGACAAGAGACGCGATTCTAAGGTTGTGTTGTTTGAAAAGAGGAGAGACGCCATTCTAGGGTTGTGTCGCTTGAGAAGAGCAGGCGATTCGTGGAAGATGACTACGGTTTTGATGACGTAAAGCATTGAAAGGAAGAGGATTTTTTTATCCCTTAGATCAAAAATAACAAACAATAGTGACCGCTAGATTGATTTTTTTTTTTCTATAAAAAATTGATGACGTCACTGATCACCAATATTTGGTTTGCTATTATATATAGATTCTGCAAACATATTAATTTTTAACCACTATATCAGTTATGTAAGTCTTTTAAAAATAATTAAATTGTAACCATCTGTATCCGCAAACATCCACGACTGTTGTATCCGCAATTGCTTGATTACACCAGACCCTAAATGACCATTACTCCAGGTCTACAATTAAAGACCTGGTTGGTCGGACCTGTTAAGACTCTAGACTCGGTTGGTAAACATTTCGCAGAGAGTTTACAGTCTGATCTTTGTGGAAATATTGAACAAACCTTTTAAAACTATCGGTAGAGGATTATATTTATATTTAATGGTTATACTTGATTACCGAACAGGTGGAATGCAATTATTTTGAACACTTTAAAAATATACTCCCTCCATTCCATAATATAAGATGTTTTACTTGAATGCACAACAATTAAGAAACTTACTTTTTAGAATATAATATCATTAAATAGTATAAATTAAATATAAATTATCCAATCATAAATAATATAGTAAATTGTTATTGGTTAACCAATTTTCAATAAAGTTAAAGTACTTTAAAAATATCAAAATATCTTATATTTTGAAACATAAAAAAATTTCCAAAACATCTTATATTGTGGAACGGAGGGAGTATTTTATTTTAAGATAATGACATTGATTCATTATTGAGTGGAGCTTATTTAAAAATTACTAATTGAAGAATATTTAGGAGTAATAATTTCGGATAAGAATGAACAAAAAGGAAAAATTAATAAGAAAAGGATTACATTTGTGTTAGCTTGACCTTTTGAGCCCAAACACTTTCGTTTCCCGAAAACGTCCACTTGCCATTTACTCCGCCTTTACTGTTTCCGCCAAATGTAATTGTATTATTTTCAAATTTTTCTCTCTCACCAGTTGTTCTCTAACTTCTTTTAAAACTTACTTTCCATTATAGTCCCCCTACTATTGTTACTATCTACGATGGTCTCGCTTATTTTGTAATATATCATCTGCATTCTCACCGAGATTAAATCAATAAAGAGAAATGCAGCACAAAAGATTATTTCACACAAGCGAACTTTAATTTCATTCCGGTACAAGAGGAAAAGCAGTCACATATGATAATTTTTAAAATAACTCGATATGTAGGGTACTTGATTGGGACTTTACAAAACAATAGGGTTAATTACCAAAAGACAAACTAAATAAGAGGGTGTATATTTTGGATTCTTGTTAGAAAACATAGACACACTCTCTTCTCCCTTCCCTTCACTGTTACTGTTCTTCGTCTCTTTTCTCTCTCCAACTATTTTTTCTCTCTGGCACGCTTTCTCTCGCTTTCAACCTTTCTCTTTATTCCACTCGAAAAAAGCTCTCCAGCGAAATTTTAAAAAAATACTCTTATCAGTGAGGAGCGTAACGTTCTACCTGCTTCGTTTCCAGATCTACATTTTATCCAGTCTCCGCCACATAATAATATTCTCGCCGGAGTTTAAACATTCACCGGTGAAAATGGGCTTTTGATTATACTTCCTACTTCTTTGTTTAGTTCCGTAAGTATTTTATTTTATTTATTTTATTTCTCTGTTCATTTGCTTGAATGAAGAAACTTTATTTTTGGAATTATTTTTTTCCAAAAAATGTTAAACTTTCTGCGGTTTCTTCTCACTCACAAAAAAATAAAAATCTTTGCATTGTTTTCTTCTGTTTTTCTGGGATAAATTAATGTTATTTTCGGGGATAAATTATTGTTTTATCTTTTTGCGGATTGGTCGTTCACAAAACAACTAAAGTTGTAGTAAGTAACCGACAGTGTAGCTAGAAGAAGTCAGAAACTCTGTTGTTTTGTGTTCTTTACTCGTAACTATCTGCTAAGAGAACCCAATGTAATAGACCCGGGTCCGATTCGCCTCTTGTGCAGATATTGCTTGTGGACGAAACTAGGATAATTATTTGTGTAATGAATTTAACACAAGTCTCCTTCGTTGTCACATGCCTCTATTAAAAAAAAGTCTTTGTCTTTCAGCAGGAATGATTGATGATGATAATCTGCGTTCTCTTCTGATCTTTTAGGGTTATTGATTTCAAAATGGAGGGAGTAGCATCTAAAGCTGAGGAAGAAGCTCTTGAAACCACCGTAGAGGCAACCAAAGAGGGCAATGCAGCTACTACTGCTGATGGAAGCAGAAGTCCAGAGAGTGTTTCTGCAGCGTCTTTGGTCTCAAGCCGAGCTGCTACTGCTACTAGAAAGAAAGCAGTTATTAGTTCGAATCTAGTAAAGCCAACCGCGTCTTCTTCGTTAAGAGTCTCAAGCTCTAGCACGCCTGTCGTAATCAGGAGAAACAGCACTGGAGGAGTAACAGAGAAGCCAACTAAGGCTCTACCGAAACGTACGAGTACTACTGCCTCGGTTACTGATCCTGTAAGGCGGTCACTTCCGGAACTGAAGAGGAGCTCTCTTTCTGCTAAGACTGTGTCTAGAGCAAGCCTTCCAGAGAGTAAGAAGCCTATCCCGGTATCACCAGGTAGTCGGAGTTCGACAAAGTCTGGTTTAAGTAAGCCAGAGTCTTCTGCTAGACCAGCCATGAGCGTCTCTGTGTCTTCAAAAAGAGCTCCGTCTTCACCGCATTCTACTCTCTCAAGTGGAAGGACAGTTTCTAAGTTATCTTCTCCCTCTGCTGGATCATCACCTTCCGTTTCTAGTGGTGTAAGATCAAAGTCGTTATCAACTCCTCTTGACCGGAGTTCCAACATCTCTGGACGGAAGAAGACAGATACTCCGGAAAGTCGTGATTCGCGACTTATTATCCTTCCAAAGGTGGAAGTTAAAGCTGGTGATGATATGGTTAGAACTCACTTTCCTCTTTTGCACTTACTTTGTTTCCATTCAATTCTTGATATTACTTTATGACAATTGATGGATTATTTGTAATTTCTTAAGAGATTGGATCTCAGAGGCCACAGGATTCGCAGTCTAACCTCCGGTGGGCTACACTTGTCGCCAAACTTAGAGGTAAAAGCTCATATTTCCCTGGTAACTTCAGAGTGTTCTAGTGCAACGTTTTGTGACAGAGATGTTTGTGTAGATGTCCTAATCTTGGATTGGATTTGAATAAGAGTAGGGAAGATTAGTTATTTAACATAATTTAATTTCATGTACTTCTACTTCTTACCAGTTTGTCTATCTAAGAGACAATCTCCTGTCTGAGCTGGAAGGTATTGAGATACTGAACCGAGTCAAGGTCAGTAAATTCATTTCCTAAGGATTCTTAAGTTTTCAACAAATATACATACACACACCAGTTGTGATCCTATTTCTTCCATTAATCTCAGGTCCTGGATTTGAGTTTTAATGATTTCAAAGGGCCTGGATTTGAACCACTAGAGAATTGCAAAATGCTGCAGGTTTCTTTCTCTCCCATTATGTCCGTGGTTATTCATTCATGAGTGACATCTGATGAGTATTTTTTTTAATCTCTTATAATTACTTGAGCAGCAACTTTATCTTGCTGGAAATCAGATAACTTCACTCGCAAGTTTGCCTCAACTTCCGAACTTAGAGGTGAGCTTAAGAAATTGACAAAGTCTCTTATTCATATTATATGGCAATAGTTGCAATCTTTTGGACCTTTTCCGATGATTATCTGTCTTGTTCCTATGCTAGTTTCTCTCTGTTGCTCAAAACAAATTAAAGTCACTTGCAATGGCAATCCAGCCCCGTCTTCAGGTACTATTTCTGTTTTCAGAATTGATGTTGTCTACAGTACATCTCATAGAGACTTTTCTCAGGTACTAGCAGCAAGCAAGAACAAGATAAAAACTCTGAAGAACTTTCCTTATCTACCAGTTCTTGAGGTTTCATACTTTATTTCCCTATATATATAGATATATAGTTTGACCATTTCTTGTTTAACTGGTCAGTGGGAAATTTTCTCCTCTGAACATATTTTATCACAGTCTACTGTTCAACTTCGTTCTGGAATGACTCGATTTGAGTATTTATTATTGTTATGGCCCTGTAATAACGTGGAAGTATGAATATTTTATTCCGTTAACATTTACAAATATGTAGTTTGAAAATCTAGTTTGTGTTTTCTCTATAACAGCATCTGCGACTCGAGGAAAATCCAATACTGAAGATTCCTCATTTGGAAGCAGCATCCATACTACTTGTAGGTCCCACCTTGAAGAAATTCAATGACAGAGGTACTCTTAAAACTAAAAGCTGTAGTTTACATTTCTGGCGGGTGAAGTCTATGCAATAGTATGCGAGAAGAGATAGGAACTGTAGTAACAAACACATATGGATATAAACACCCATCTAATGGGTTGTATTAGTTGTTTTTGTTTATCTGGATGAAACTTCTGAAAAGTAGGATTTATACAGGTCACAGTAGTTCATGCTAACCTTGAAATTTTCTTTAGATCTCTCTCGTGAGGAACTGGCTATTGCTAAGCGTTATCCTCCACAAACAGCACTCTGCCTCAGAGATGGTTGGGAGTTCTGCAAGTCTGAGCTCGCACCAGGTATGCAATCAGTTATCCGAGTTTTGTAATCTTTCATTGTGGCTTGATGGTAGTTCATAACTTAATAACCTCCGTATGGAAAATAAAACCTCTCCTCTCCCTTTACTTTTTTTTTTTTATCAATGGTCACTTTTGGAAGTTTTTTTGTTTAAACCATATTTCTTACCATTTTAAAATGTTATTTTATGCAATTACCTGCGAACAGAATCGACATTTCGCTTCTTAGTTGAGAGGTGGCAAGAGACGTTGCCTTCTGGTTGTCTTATCAAAGAAGCATCGGTTGACCGACCTTCTGAAGAATCTCCCTGTCAGTCTCACTTTGGTCTTGTTCAGGAAAGTACCGAATCAGAATTAGTCCTGAAATATCAATGGTCTGTGGCAGACAGATCTCTTTCTAAATTTGTCCCTATTCCTGATGCAACCAATGAGGTAAAACTTCCTTGCCATATACTTCCATTGGCATGTGTGCTAAAAGATTCTGTTTCATAATTTTTCGATAATTTTACTATAGGTCTATTGGCCAAAACATGAAGACATTGGTAGAGTTCTTAAGATTGAATGTACTCCTGTTATTGGAGAGACTGAATATCCATCCATATTTGCCATATCTTCACCTGTTCTACGAGGTATGCTTCTTCAGTAATACATTAGGCCAAATGGAAGTTTTCCGTAGTTTTGGCAATATCTGCCTTGCACATGTTCTCTAGAATATCAAAGTGAAGCGTTGTGCAGGGAAGGGGATACCAAAAGTTGTGAGCCTTGAACTACATGGGGAACTAGTTGAGGGAAATATTCTCAAAGGACAAGCAGTGGTTGCATGGTGTGGTGGGACACCTGGGAAATGTATTACCAGGTGGGTATTGTTTGCCGCTTTTCCCTTTTGTTACATGCAGCTACCGAAAAAATTGTGTATTGCAGTTTCTTGGTAAGAGTTATGATATAAAAGGCATGGTTACTTTATCTTTGAATCAGTTGGTTGAGGAGAAAGTGGAATGGGAGCCCTGTGGTGATTGATGGAGCTGAGGATGAGGAATATAGGTTATCTCTAGATGATGTGGGATCAAGTATGGTCTTCATGTACACACCAGTCACTGAAGAAAATGCAAGAGGAGAACCTCAGTACAAATACACAGAGTTCGTAAAAGCAGGTAATGAAAAGCTTCTACACAGATAGGATCTTTTCTTTGTCACAATATGTGCAAAATGTTGTGATTTGTGTTGCTTTGCTTTCATCTCTTTCATTTTTTTGACCAACGATGAAAGGTCTCTGTGGTTGCTTGTTTTGTATAGTCGTTAGATTCTCATCGTAGTTGTATCTGCTTGAAAGAATCTTATATATATATCATCTTTTTTATGGACTAGTTTATTTCCCAGTTAAATTTTCTCAAATGGATTTTCTTGCATGCTAGAACTGCTTATGTAGCATGATGGTTGATGTTTGTCTGTTAAATTTTTCTGGATCGTGGGGTTACTAACTACGAATTTTGTTGGCAGCTCCTCCTTCTGTAAGTAATGTTCGAATTATTGGAGATGCTGTTGAAGGCTGCGTTTTAAAGGGGATTGGAGATTATTTTGGAGGAAAGGAAGGTCCTAGCAAGTTCCAGTGGTTACGGAAGAACAAGGAGACTGGGTAACTATACACGTAGATATTTGTTTTTCTTTCTCTATAATAGGTCGATTTAGTTCTCTTTTGCTCCATTATTTGTGGATATGGAAAGTAGCATGTAAACCTTCATGAGTGTTTGGCTGTGTTGCCACTGCAGGATCTTTAGCTTCTTTTTCATTTTTTTTATCATTGTTTGCGTAAAGCATCCTAAACATTCCTCTGCCAGTCTTATAAAGATGGATCGTTTTTTGTTGTTTATTGCAGAGAATTCTCTTTGATATCGGCTGGAACATCTGAGTATACATTGACCCAGGAAGATGTTGGAAGACATGTCACATTTGTGTACATACCTGCAAATTTTGAGGGTTGGTTCTCTTTCTTTTCACCTCATCAGGTTTTTACTTAGACGAATGCCTCAAGTTATAGAGGGTCAGTTCTGACGTATCCTAGAAAATTCCAGGTCTAGAGGGGGAACCACTGTCAACTTTATCCAGTGTAGTCAAGCCAGGTATGCTAAAGTTCTATAGAAATCATATTTCTTCTTTTATGGGGCAATAAATTGCTGATTACATAATTTATTCATCAGAACTGCAAATCCGGATTTACTAGACTTTTTCTCCTCACTTGGCTCATTTTCGGTATTTTTATTCTAACTGCAGCACCCCCAAAAGTGAAGGATCTTAAGATAGTTGGCGACCTGAGGGAGAATAGTAAGCTCACTGTAACAGGAACTGTTACTGGAGGAACCGAAGCCTCAAGCAGAGTGCAATGGTTCAAATCAAGTTGCTCTATTCTGGAAGGAGGCAATAATCTTGAAGAATTGAGCACATCAAAAGTGGCAAAGGTGTGTCAATGCCTAATGCTCATCGAACAAAGTTGGTAAGATTTAATATTTTGTTAATGTTTGCATTTTTTTTGCAGTCGTTCCGTATACCCTTGGGGGCAGTGGGCTATTATATAGTTGCAAAGTATACCCCAATGGCACCTGATGGTGAATGCGGTGAATCAGTGTATGCAATATCTGAAAGAGCAGTTGAGAGTAAGTTAATTTTTTTCTTGTAATCTTGTATTTCCTTCAGTATATTGATGGTGAATGCAATCTGGCTTATTTTGTGAAAGAAAAGTATGTCATAAAAGTACTTTATACACATTTTCTCTCTGATTTTATTACACTGCAGCTTTAAGTAAAGAAGCATGATCAGAAAAAAAAGTAGAATTCAATGAAATCAAATATGCTGTGAAAGGGAATAAATGTATAAAATATATTTCGATATATGATCGTCTCTTAATTTCTGATATTTTTGATTTTATTTATTCATGATCTATATTTTACTCTTGACGAATGCAGTGTGGCAGGATCTTTTTCTCGATATTAAGTCCTACCTTTTCTAGTTACAAATATTTTCATGCTCTGAGTTTTGTGTTTAGGAGATTGATACAGATATTTTCATGCTCTTAGTTTCTAGTTACAAATAGTTACAAATATTTTCACTTTCCCTGTGACAAAGATCAATTTGTAGTCTTTGATCTGGAATGAAAAAGATTGGTGCTAATAACTTTGATTTTAACAACTCACAGCCCTTCCCCCCAGCTTGAATTTCTTGTCAATTACTGGAGACAACATCGAGGGTGGAATATTGACAGCATCCTATGGATATATAGGCGGGCATGAAGGTAAAAGCATATACGAATGGCATTATCATAAGGTATATCCTTCTAGCTCTTCATATTATTTCCCTAAAAAGTTTTCTTTATCCACGTTAAAGCATGATTCATAAAAGAAAAATTAGTTACCAAAAAAGTATTTCTCTCTACATCTTTGGGCGCAGGCTGAAAGTGATCACCCTGGTACATTGATACCTGGAGCTTCTGGGCTTCTTCAGTACACGGTTACTAAAGAAGCTATTGGTAAATTCATTTCATTTAAATGTATTCCTGTGAGAGACGATGGGATTGTGGGAGAGGCAAGAACTTGCATGTGCCAGGAACGTGTTCGTCCAGGTAATGATTATCTTGTTTCCTTACTGCGAGATGATCATGAGATTTCTTATGCAATGTGAGCTTAAACTAGTGTACTTTTCGCGAATGCAAGCATGGTCTAGATGCAGAAATTCTATTAATCACTAAAAGACTTGAGATGACAGATGATTTGAAGTAGAGTAGGGCATGTAACTAATACGGACATGAATTCTTCTTTATTCGTACAAATTTCTTTTATTGTTTATTGCACATCAGTTTTTTGCGATAACATGCTGCTTACTATATATGGTTTTGTTTGGTCATTAGGAAACCCAAGAGCGGTGTCTCTTCAAGTTGTTGGAGCTGCTGTTGAAGGAACAGTGCTATCTGCAGAAAAAGAATATTGGGGTGGTGAAGAAGGAGCATCTGTTTTCCGCTGGTTCCGGGTATCGACTTCTTATCAAACTTTCAAAATTTTATTTTGTGTGGGTTTCTCGATGCATCTTTTGGTAGTATTTGAGAACAACAAAGGAACGCCTTCTTCCTTATATTGCCAATAAATCTGCATGGCACTGAATTAACCAGTAGTTTGTAAACTTATGTAAATTTTCTGCAGACTAATTCAGATGGCTCTCCATGCGAAATAAAGGGTGCTACTACTGCGTCATATCTGCTGTCAGTCGATGATATTGGTTTCTTCATTTCGGTTTCTTATGAACCTGTGAGAGATGACTGGGCTCGTGGACCCACAGTTATTTCTGATATAACTGGACCAATTGTAGCCGGTATAGTAATCTCTTTCTATTTGTATCAGTATCTAAATGAGTACAAAATTTCATTAACGAGTAGATGAGTGTTGTAAGTAAGATAATATCTTGTGAACTCATCTCTCCGCAGGCCATCCAACTTGTCAGTCGCTGGAGTTTCTTGGATCAATGATTGAAGGGCAACGTTTGAGCTTTGTTGCATCATATACTGGAGGGTAAACTTCATACAGTCTTAAAATGTATGTGATTGTTGGATGGAAAATTCCACAACTAAATTAACCTTTTGCAATGCAGGGTAAAGGGAAATTGCTCTCTTGAATGGTTTAGGGTGAAACGTAGTGGTGTTAAGGAACTATTGAGTAATGATGGTAAATCTTGATCCATTATATACCTTTTGGTTCAGATTTCTTGCTATCCCCTTACAAATCTGCTTCAGACTAATCAATATGGTCCATGAACAGAGTTTTTGGATTTATCACTGGAGGATGTCGGGGAAAGCATTGAAATTATTTACACTCCTGTTCGTGAAGATGGAATAGAAGGGCTCCCTAGGAGTATCAGATCTGATAGCATATCTCCTGGTGAGCTGTCTTTCAAAAATGAAAGAATTTCAATTATGTAACTTTAGTTTTTGTAGAATGTCCACTTAAGTTAAAAAGTGTACACTGTAACTTGAGTCTTGGACACTGTTTTCTCATGTACTTATCTTGGATCGTTCCTTTTTTTTTCCTTTGTAAACAGCAAATCCTATGGGGTTGGAGCTTTTGATTCCCGACTGCTATGAGAGCCAGGAGGTTGTACCTCATAAAACTTATTTCGGAGGGTATGAAGGTGATGGAGAGTACATTTGGTATAGAACTAAGGAAAAGTTGCATGGATCTGCACTCACGGAAATATCCTATGCCGGTGAAGAGGTTATTGCTTGTTCTAGAACATTGTAAGAGCAACAAATTTCCCAAAAATGTGTTCAGACTTCAGATCTCTCTTCTTTTGGATAAGTGTCAGTGATCCCATTCTCTTGCAGAAAGTATACTCCATCACTTGAAGATGTGGGGGCTTATCTAGTCTTATACTGGATTCCTACTCGCGTAGATGGGAGGAGTGGGAAGCCAGTTGTTTCAATAACAAACTCTCCTGTTACTCCAGGTGCGGACATTGTCACGCTTTCTATTATCTTGCTTGCTAATCGTTGTTGTCCACGTCAATCTAGTTTATTCTGCTAAACATTACTTTCATAATGTCGCCTTTTGATTGGAGTTTTTTTTCCTTAACTGTCTCTCAATTTACTTTTCGATTTTTTAAGGCTATAGGTTTAGCTGATGTGTAAAAATATTCTATGTTCCCTGACGTAATAGAGTGAATAATGTTGCAGCTGATCCGGAAGTATCTAATGTTCGTGTGGAGAAACTCTTTTCGGATGCTTATTCTGGAGAAGGAGACTACTTTGGCGGCCATGAAGGTGCAAGTCTCTTCAGTTGGTACAGAGATAATGATGGAACCATTGATGTTATTGCTGGGGCTAACTCCAAAACCTATGAGGTGACTGAGTCAGATTACAATTGCCGCATATTATTCGGGTATGTTTTCACAGTCACTTAAACGGCAGCTTTGGCAAGCATCCTTTGCTTTTATATTTTTCTTTTAACATCCTTGTATTTTTTTAATGTTTTCGCTGTCTCATCCTGAAAAGAAACTCTTAGGCATGTGTTGACGGGTCTGAGTAGCCCTTATTTCTTCTAATAACTGCCAATGGTTCTATAGATATTAATGTTATTTGTTTTGAAAGTATTAATAGTGATCCCAACTCCATGATGGTTTCAACTTTTGTATGCGGACTTAGTCTTAGAACTTATTCAATTTATTTTGCAGGTACACACCTGTTCGTTCAGATTCCGCTGTGGGAGACCTAAAGATGTCTGAGCCAACTGAAATTATCCTCCCAGGTTTCTTGATCACTAGCAAAACTTCATGTCATTGATATTTCTTGTTGTGTTATTATGTTATCCTTTTTTCTTCTTCATTTTGGGTTTTCTTTGCAACAAAGTTCCAACACTTTTGTTCCCAATACAGAGGTTCCAAGAGTAGACATGCTTGCGTTCACTGGAAAGGCTGTACAGGGTGATGTTCTCACAGCCGTACAAGTGATCCCAAAGACTGAAATCCAACAACTTGTTTGGAGCAAGTACAAAGGAGCTATTGAATACCAATGGTATATTGCGTCACTTCTGAGCTTTTATCCCTGTCTAAATATTTGCACGAGACATTTGGGAGTTACTGGAACTATGAAATTTTCAGATCCAGAGTTCTATAAGTTGAACATGTTTCAGATTTGGCTGCCGTTGATGCCCGTGTTTTCATGTGTTGAACTTCATTACCTGATATCCGTGGCCACTCTGCTTTCTTTTTGGCAACTTGCTTCCCGCTTAGTATAAATGATGCCACAGAATCCTTTCTCAGAAACTATTCATGTATTTGATCTCACATATGTGACAGGTTTCGCTCACTGGAATCAGGGAATGAGATGTCCTATGAAGCACTCTCTTCAGAAATTTCGTGTTCATACAAGGTGCGGTTTGAAGATATTGGCAGATGTCTTAAATGCGAATGTGTAGTACATGATGTGTTTGGAAGGTCTAGTGAACCAGCATCTGCCGAGACTGGTCCAATCTCACCAGGTTCCTATGCATTTCAGCTGCCATCGCATCTTGTTAAGCAATAGTGTGAACTTGTGACTAATTTTTGTATCTACTCCAGGTTTCCCTAGGATAGAGAAGCTGGAGATTGAAGGAGGAGGTTTCCACACCAACTTATACGCTCTTCAAGGCAATTATTTTGGTGGTAAAGAGGGAAAGAGTAAAATCCAGTGGCTTAGATCAATGGTTGGAAGCCCTGATCTCATCTCAATTCCAGGTACACACAAAACTTGAGTCACATTGTTATTTCCTTCATGTCAAATAGTAAAGCTTTTCAATCCTCAGTTCCCTTGTATCCAAATAACTGGAGAAGTTTCAATCAGTTTTCATCTAGGGAATTGATTAATTTCTGTTAATTTTTGGTAGGTGAGACAGGAAGGATGTATGAAGCTAATGTGGATGATGTCGGATACAGACTGGTCGTTGTATATACACCCATACGTGAAGATGGTGTTGAAGGCCACCCAATTTCTGCATCTACGGAACCTGTTTCTGTTGGTAAGATCTTCAGTCATCATCATACTCACAATCACCATTGTCATGAATACTGTGGTTCTTTGTTGTTATGTGTATGAACTAATCAACTAACATCTATAGTCACCAAGTCTCTCAAATCAACTCTTTACCTTTAAAAGGGATCTCTGTTGCCTCTTCCACAACTACTTTTTTCCTAAAAGCAATGGGATTCACGCTGATGTTTAATTTGCAGAACCTGATCTTTATAAGGAAGTGAAGCTGAAACTAGAAACTGGTTTAGTGAAGTTTGAGGTAAGATTAACTTTGTGTTTAGTTTACCTATAGCTTCACTAAATTTCCTATAAAAGCAATACTTCATATTCAGTTTCCTTCTTTTGATTTTATGGTTTCAGGTGCTGTGTGACAAGGACCCTTATCCAAAAAAGGTCTGTTACAAACTCAAAGTTGATCCTTTTGTTCATTGACTTGGGGTTTTTCTAAAGGGCCAATGATTGTAGATTGCGGGTGAGGGAAATCTGGAGAGACGGATGCTAGAAATGAACAGGAAGAGATTAAAGGTTGTGAAACCAGGTTCAAAGACGTCTTTCTCAAGCACTGAAGTTCGTGGAAGCTATGTTCCTCCTTTCCATGTAAGTGTTTCAGTGACCACATTCACTGGACTCTTACATTTTTCAAATTGTCTCACACGTTTTATCATTTTTATGATGCATGTAACCAGGTGGAGACATTTCGTAATGACCAGAGAAGGCTGAGGGTTGTTGTAAATAGCGAGAATGCAGTAGACATGGTGGTACATTCGCGCCATCTCCGCGATGTTATAGTGCTTGTAATCCGAGGCTTTGCGCAGAAGTTCAACAGTACTTCACTCAACTCGCTACTTAAGATCGATGCTTGATTGAAATCGAAAAGAGTGGATTGCGTCTATTGCAAGTTTTTTCTGTGTGCCATTCAATATGTTATGGTGATGAAAACTAAAGAGTGATTGCTCAATGAACCGAACTTCACCTGAGTTTCATATACTAGTTTTTAGGTTTGTTTTGGTTTATTCCGGTTGAAGAATTCATACAATGTAAGAATTTTATATCTGTTGTGGTTTTAAACCCTTTTATCATTTTATATCTGTGTGTATACAACTTAGTAATGAGATGTGAATGCATACATCATTTGTTTTCATATGTACTGTATTCTATCGACTCCTTAAGTGAGATTGAAGCACTTTCTAAAACTGAAATCATATCTAACTGACAGTAGTTTTGTATATGTGATTTTATCAAAACCAAACTTGATGATTAAGATACCCTTCAATTTCATCATAAATAAGTAACAAAGCCATCAACTTTGTGACCAAGTAATACTGTTTTTGGCTATTATTCAGTGATTTATAATACGTTTTGGTTGTCTTATTTATAGACTTGTCATTGTATAGTCATGCTCTCTATCTCTCTTTCTATCTGCCTGAGTGTAATCTTGTCACCTTTGTCTCTTTTCCTCTTCTTTTTCTCAACTTTTTGTAAAAATAGTTGCAAATCCCAAACCTTTTTGAATAAACAAAAGTTCTTTTTTTTTCTTTTTCTCTTCATTGTATAGAAAAAGGCGTATATACCTTTCTAACAAGGAAAATAAACATTGACCCTTGAATATTACATGTGAATTTGGACTTTGGAGGACCAAAATTTCATTGAAGTTATCTTATCCTAGTGGCTAGTAGTAGTTAAATACAATTTGTTTCCTCCATTATGTTTTCTCTTTTTGCACCCCAACCTAACTTTATGATGTGACTGGATTGCAAGAGACCTAGTAGAAAACATGTAAAATTTTTTGAAAAAGTTTTAGACATAAAATCATTTTTTCACAGATTTCCTAGAATTACAGAAGAAATGTATTGAACAATCAGAATGACTGACAGTACAAAATTGATTTATGAATTAGTGTTTTACCTTCTCTTACATGTCACTATGCCAGCACTTTCTGAACGTGACTGATGACCCTAAAGACATGGGAACACAAAACGGTTCCTTCTTGTTTAAGTTAGCTCGCTCTATTCGTCAAAAAAAAAAAAAAAAAAGTTAGCTCGCTGTTTAAGCTTGCCCAACTTAATCTTTGCCTTTGATTATGTTTGGTCGCTTTAATGGATATACTTTCTTCTCTTTAAAAAGAAAAAAATATTGTCGGATAAATAATGGGAAAATCACATTAAAAACCCTGAAGTTGGCAGCCCCTTACACTTTAAATCCTGAGAGTATTTTACAAGCATTTTAAACACTCAAGTTGGCAAATTTAGCATATTAAACCTTCAATCTGGCTTACTTGTACATCAAGTAATCGTAACCAGTACTGTTCAAAATTGATAACGTGTCGGTTTTTTTTTAAAAAAAATATTTTAATAATAAATAAATAGAAAAATACAGAAAAATAGAAAAAAATCATAAAATTCACAAAAATTCAAAATAAAATTCAAAAAATCATGAAAAATTACAAAAAACCACAACAATAATTATTTTATTTTATTAATAAAAAAATAAAAAATAATAATATAATAATAAAAATTTGAAAAAATCAAAAAAAAAAAATAAAAATTAAATAAAAAATTAAATATAAATTCAAGATAATGATTTTTATTTTATTAGAATCTATGAGAATCAGTAGAATCAATTACAAAAAATCATAAAATAATTATTTTATTTTATTAATAAAATAAATATAAAATAAATATATAAAAATAATAAAAACTTGAAAGAAATCATAAAAATCCACAAAAATCAGAAAATTCATAAAATTCATAAAAATAAAATCAAAACTTAAATTTAAATAAAATAAATATAATGATAATAGATAAAATAAATATAAATTCAAGAATAAACTATATTTTGATGTTTATGGGTCAGGGTTTTCTGAATCAGAAAAAATCATTATCTTCAAATGATTCTCGTAAACCAAATCAAAGCAAATAAATTAAATGATACACGAGTTTTACGAGTTCAGGACACATACTAAGTCGATATTTTAAACCGTAAACCATGAGCTAACCACCTTGCTGAACCAGATTAACCATCCGCTTCAATCTTGACTTCTCAATTGACATAACTAGTCGTGGTTTAAGTTAACTAGAATTGATTCTCATCACCAAAGCACTACACGAACAAATTAAAGTCCAAGTGTTTGCTTTTGAATAGCTTCTAAAAGATTTGGACCCTTTAATTTGTCTGCTTTGATTTGGTTCAAGAGAATCATTTGAAGATCATGATTTTTTATGATTCAGAAAATACATGACCCGTAAACACCAAAATACACTGTTTTCTCAATTTTTTGTAGAAAAATATAAATTTTCATTATCTTGAATTTATATTTATTTTATTTAAATTTAATTTTTTATTTTATTTTGAATTTTATGATTTTTGAGATTTTTATGATTTTTTCAAGTTTTTATTATTATTATATTTTTTATTTATTTTATTAATAAAATAATTATTGTTGTGATTTTTTTTGTAAATTTTTTATGATTTTATGATTTTTAATGAATTTTTATGCTTTTTATGATTTTTTTATATTTTCTGTATTTTTATATTTATTTATTATTAAAATATATTTTTTAAAAAAACCGACACGTTAACAGTATTGAACAGTACCGGTTACGATTTTGAGTTGATGTACAAGTAAGCCAGATTGAAGGTTTAATATGCAAAATTTGCTAACTTGAACGTTTAAAATGCTTGTGAAATACTTTGAGGGTTTAAAGTGTAAGTGTCTGCCACCCTGATGGTTTTTTATGTGATTTTCTCGGTAAATAATTAATTGTTTGCTTATTAGTACAACATGAGAAAATAAAGTATTATTTATACAGAATTTTTTAAACAAATGTCATTGTACCAGGTTCCATGTCAGTATCATCTGTGCTAAGAAGATATAAAATATTCATACCAAATTAATTTCTCTCACACTCACTCTCTCTCTTTGTTTTTTGGTTTGGTTTCTAAAATTGCATCGTTTTTGTTGCTGTTTCTAAGCTTTGAAGAAAGCTTTGACCTTTATTGAAACTGCTGTTTCCGCGGATCAAAGTGTCTTCTTTTACCTTCTTCCACTAAAGATTATCTCCTTCAACTTGTTTCTCCACTGAAATGGCGTCCAAGGGTTAAAGTGAGATGAAAGAAAGGAGCTTCCTTTTTGGAGCTAAATCATTCGCGGAGCTTCGTTGGTATGTTCTCTAAAGCACATTCTGAGATCTTAATTAGCTGTTAATCTCTTTACACACTTTTACACACTTTTATGCAAAGTGACTAAACCCACAGAAACAAAATATAAAAAAGGAGAGCACTTTGTGTTCACTGATGAATCTCTAGATTGAAAAGCTTAGACCTTTTTGGTTGAATCGTTAGCTAACTTAGACGTTCTCTGTTTCAGAATTTAAGTGATTTTTGAGTCTAAAGAGAGAGTGAAAGGAGAAGACTTTGGTTGTGGGGGAAGAGATGGGTTGTGCAGCTTCAAGCATTGACAATGAAGAAAAGGTGTTGGTGTGTAGGCAGAGAAAGAGGCTAATGAAGAAGTTATTAGTGTTCAGGGGAGACTTTGCAGATGCACAGTTGGCTTATCTTAGGGCTTTGAGGAACACTGGTGTCACTCTCAGGCAGTTCACTGAGTCTGAGTCTTTGGAGCTTGAGAACACTAGCTATGGCTTGAGTTTCCCTTCTCCGCCTCCTACATTGCCTCCTTCTCCTCCTCCTCCTCCTACGTTGCCTCCTCCACCACCTCCTCCTTTTAGCCCGGATTTGAGAACGCCCGAGGCTGGTCATAAGAATGAGGAAGAAGAGGGTGCTGCAGAGATTGATGGAAGTGGTGCAACTCCTCCACCTCCATTGCCGAACTCTTGGAACTTGTGGAACCCGTTTGAGTCACTGGAGATAGATAGCCATCCAAATGGTGATATTGTGGGTGCACGAACTGACCTGAAGAAGAAGCAAAAGATTCAGCAAGCTGACGAGGAGAACTGGGCAGAGACGAAGACTGAGTTTGAGGAAGAAGATGAGCCACAAGAAGCACTTGGTTTGAGTGTTCAGCAAATAGAAGCCGTTGGTGGGTCTGAAGTGAAGAAGACACGGCGTCTGACGTTTAAGCTGGACGAAGTTGTGGACGATAACTCATCGAGGACAAGCTGCTACGGTAAAGATCTGGAGAACAATGACTGTAGGATCAGGAGGACCTTAGAAGGGATCATCAAGGAGTTGGATGATTACTTTCTAAAAGCATCTGGTTGCGAGAAGGAGATAGCTGTGATAGTAGACATCAACAGTAGGGATAGTGTTGATCCTTTCAGGTATCAGGAAACAAGAAGTAAGTCTCTTATTGCTTCTTCAGCTGTCATATAAATTTTCAAGATTTTTGGATGTTGAGGCCAACCACAGATGCTGATTTGTTTGCATAAGCATGTTTTAATACTTATGTGGCTTGCGCAGGGAAAAGAAGCAGCTCTGCAAAGGTATTCAGTGCATTGTCATGGAGCTGGTCCTCAAAGTCTCTTCAGATGGGCAAAGATGCTACAACAAGCGGCGCTGTTGAACCCTGCAGACCTGGTGCTCACTGCAGCACACTTGAGAAGCTATACACAGCTGAGAAGAAACTTTACCAGCTAGTCAGAGTAAGAGCTAGTTGATCCAACTCTTTCAGTGTTAGTTTTATAGATTGAGCAATCAAATACTAAGTCTTGTTCTCTGATCAGAACAAAGAAATTGCCAAAGTGGAGCATGAAAGGAAGTCAGCTTTACTGCAAAAGCAAGATGGGGAAGCCTATGACTTGAACAAGATGGAGAAGACTCGTTTGTCTTTGGAGAGTTTGGAAACCGAGATTCAGCGTTTAGAAGATTCCATAACTGAGACATGCTCATCTGTGCTGAACTTAATCAATGAGGAGCTGTATCCGCAGCTAGTTGCTTTAACTTCCGGGTAAACTCCACAACCAACTCTTTTGCATGCCATTACATGTATAGCTTGTCAACATTTTTGTGGTCTTAATACACGCAGACTTGCACATATGTGGAAAACAATGCTCAAGTGCCATCAAGTCCAAGTTCATATATCCCAGCAACTGAACAACATTCCAGATTACCCGAGTATAGATCTCAGTTCGGAATACAAACGCCAGGCGGTTAATCAGCTAGAGACCGAGGTTACTAGCTGGTACAATAGTTTCTGCAAGTTAGTGAATTCTCAGCGAGAATACGTGAAAACACTCTGCACTTGGATCCAACTTACTGATCGCCTCTCTAAGGAAGATAACCAAAGAACCACTCTGCCTGTTGCTGCTCGTAAGCTCTGCAAAGAATGGCAGCTTGTGTTTGATAAACTCCCTGATCAGGTTCTTCTATCACTTGCAACTTATATTCTGGTTCTTGGCTCCATGAAAGTTGTCTTTAGTATGTTATTAATGCAACTCTTTTGGATGATACAGGTAACTTCAGAGGCCATTAAAAGCTTTCTGATGGCAATCAAATCTGTGATTAATCAACAAAGTGAGGAATACAACCTGCGGAGGAAATGGAATAAGCTTGAGAAGAGGCTGGAGAGAGAGCTAATTTCACTGGCTGAGATGGAAAGACGTCTCGAGGGAATGTCAGCAATGGAAGAGGACGCAAACTCAACAAGTTTGGGCTCTAAGCACCCGTTGTTAATCAAACAAGCCAAGATTGAAGTCCTGAGAAAACGTGTGGACGTTGAGAAAGCAAAGTACTTAAACTCGGTCGAGGTTAGTAAGAGAATGACACTGGACAACCTCAAATCAAGCCTTCCCAATGTCTTTCAGGTGCTCACTGCTCTCGCAAATGTCTTTGCCAATGGGTTTGAATCCGTTCATGGACAAACCGCTACAGATGTTTCCAACACATCCCAAGATTCTGATGAAACTCAACCCTAAGTAAAAGACATCATTCTCTTCTTGAGGTTCGAGGAGCTATAGCTTCTTCGTGTTTGAAACTTTCTTTGTGCTACATCCTAGAGAGATGCGGTTTTTGTATATGAAAGACTGTAGAGAATCTCATGTTTACAACTTTGTACCTTTCCAAAATTGCATCACTAGTTCTTCAAAATCCTCTCTATTATCAAATCTGGATAGTGTACTATTGTGTTTCTATACTTTCAAGAACATAACAAAGAATGAGACTGATCCTTCAACGGTTGTGTTTCTTCACTGTTGGAGTTTCATGGATTAATAACACAAATCGATAACCGAACAAAGATCATCCCAAATATTTGATCACCTACTGAGTTTACTGCTTCGGCTTTTGAATACGGTTTAAAACGGTTAAATCTGCAAGAAAGCCAGACCTAAACCAAAATTCACAAGAAATGGTTGGGAATCATCAGACAAGTAGTGTCTACCGTCTCTATTTTTCCTTGGATGTTGTTTATAATGAAAACCAACAACAAATTATTTTGTGAAACGAGTTGTACAAACACAAAATCCTACAAATGGAATGTAATGAAATTGAAACATTCTCGTCATGTTATAACGACATTGCTGTATATAGAGAGAGAGGGACCTTTTCTTTATCCTCACTTGTTTCTGGTAATGACTCTCTGTGTCAAGTCAATAAGTGCCCGCCTCGATCTTTTGACATCTTCATCGTCTGTTTCAGGTAGAGACCCAATCGCTGCTGCTGCGAGATTAGCATGTTCCATAGCTAACTCTCTTGTCCTTTGTATTCCATTACTTTTCCCAAGATACTCTAAAGCCTGTTTTCATGTGAAGTAACAACATAAGCGACTCTAAAACCGTACAAGAGAGATATCATGAGATCTGTTTCTTTAAAAACTTACAACGTCAACATTCGTTGGATCTTTTTCAAGTTGACCAACAACTTTGCGTAGTTGTGGAAACTCCTCCATGGCAAATAGGATTGGAGCTGTTATGATCCCGTGGCGGATGTCTGATAAGGATCCCTTTCCTAGAGAGGCAGATGTGCCAGTGAAGTCAAGAACGTCGTCTATCAATTGGAATGCCAAGCCCTTCACAAATAGAAACTAATCACACATTTTGACCAAGACTTGTTGCAGTGGAGTTAAACATTTTATCAGAAGATTGATAGAGAACGAACCAGATTCTTCCCGTATTCAAAAGCTAACATGGCAACTTCTGCTGATTGTCCAGCAAGTAAAGCAACTGCTTTGCAGCTGTTTGAGATTAGTGATGCCGTCTTATAGTATGTCTTCTGCATGTAGTAGTCCATACTGTAGCCATGGAAAGATTAATCATCTTTGCATGAACAATCATAACTATATGATAAACATTTACAGTTTTGGCAGCATAGAAGTAGCTTTCTCTATTTATGGCTGTATTTTTTAAATGTAGGGAGGGACAAGTAAAGATCCTTACCTATGACGCTGATCGGTTGTGCTAGTCATTTGCATGGTTTCACCGGTAACAAGATGTTCTACAACAGTTGCAAGCAACGATACAACCTACAATAAAGAGACTCAATGAGCTTGCAAGACGAAACAATACTTAGGACTGACGTCACTGTGAACCACCGTATCTTGAAGAAGTTTACAAAATGAGGGGTAAATTTCTTGGTTTTCTTACCTCTGTGTTCTTTAGAGCAGCAAGAGCCACACAAGCCCGAGAGAGTAAAAAGTCTCCTGCTAATACCGATATCTACAACAGGAAGATAAATAGTGATCTTAATATCTAACTGTAACATAATCGAAAACAAAACAAAACTAGACGATAGAAGCTACAGTCAAGTGAGAGTACCTTGTTACCCATAACAAAGTTTAAGGAACCAACACCACGCCTTGTATCAGCGTCATCCAAGACATCATCGTGCAGGAGGCTTGCAACCTACAAATGAACAAAGCATTGAGAATGCTGGATCTTGATTTTAATGAAGGTTATGAGTAAACACCTAGAGCTTAGTTACTAACATGTATCATTTCGGTGATCTCAGCAATGCCCCGTTGCCTTACGCGTAACTCTGATGAGATAATATCTGATGATTCAGCAGCCAATGCTTCTGGTACGCGTACATTCAGAGCAGTCGCCATCAACAGCAAAATCTATAAACATAATTAAAACCAGACTGGTTATTATGATACCAAGAAGAGAAAATGATTTCAGCACACGATGACTAAGATATGGAAAACATAAAAGAGAGTGTGGTCATTACAGTTGGACGAAACTGTTTGCCTTCCACGCCCCTTTTGAAGAAGTATTCAGCCGCAGAGGCAAGCTTCGGAACCTGAATAGCAGAAAAGTCATATACAAAACTTACATAAATTTTCTTGAAAAAAAAATCATATCCAGCCCCTTCTTTATGAACAGAATACGTACAAAGAAAAGACACAAAAGAAAAAAAGGCCACATACCTCGGCAACAACCATTTCTCTCAACTTATTACTAAGAAGTGAGAGCTCATCGGCCACAAGCGAAAACGGGTCAAGCTCCTCCTAGGAAAAAAAGAACAATCTTACTCTTTTAGTAGTCAGTAAAGAAGAAGAGTAATTTTGAAATATTTAAGCAATGTCCGTAATTAAACCACAGAAGGGAGCTAAGCTCTCAACATGAAGATTCGAGGGAGATATGGTAAAGATAAGGGAGGTAGGAAGAAGAATGAAACCTCAACTGCTGAGCTGGTGTGGTGATAGAGATGATGATGATGTGTAAACCCAGCACCACCGAAAAAGGGAGATTTGAACGAATAAGTAGTTCCTCTGCAAACGTAACCCTACTAAAACATCACAAAACAATAACACATTTGGTTACGTTCTAATATAACAAAATCAATTCATTTCTAAGAGTAAATGAATCCGTCTTTTAATCACACACGGGGTCAAAAACAGCGTTGATGTATCTAAAACAGACCCATGAAATATGAAAATGGGGGAGAAAAGTGCAGACATTCCGTTATTAGAAACTTTAAGGAGAACACTCAGTAGCCTTTTGGGTGATTTACTAAGATAAGAGACAAAACACTTTAGTCAAATCAAAACGTCATTAATCATCTCCATCGTAACGGATTGACAGATCACAGTAAAAAAAAATTGCAGCTTTCTAATATATGCAATCAATCAATAATCAAAAATCTCTAAATTACCTTGAGTGTGGAGTCGGAACAAGAGTGATGACCACCCTGTCCGGGGATGATGATTGAGAGGCGATGAGAAGCGACAAGAGATTGAGAGAAGCTGCGGTTTCTCAGAAACTTGGAAGAGATCCGAGAAATACCCCTCCTGAATAACATCTCTTTTTTTACGGATCCAAACGAAACCAGAGAGACTTGTTTGTAGATTGCAAACTTTGTGAGAATCTGAAAGGAGCCGACTTTGTGTTCGCTTATTCGTATAAAATTACGAAATGGTTTGATGACGAAGGCGAATCTCAGCCATGAATTTGCAAAAAAAAAAAAGTATTATTAAATTTCGTTATCGAGAGATTGTTCCACCTCAGACCGTCGACCGAGTAAGAACACGTCTTTTTAGGGCTTCTCTCCCTCATCCCAGGGGTTTAATGCTTTTTTAATTCAATTTTTGAAACTAGAAAAAAACCAGAAAGAGAAGCCTTTTTAATGGGCCCAGTAAAGCCCAACAGTACATTGTCGGCTGTTCAGTGTTTCAATAGTTTCATCTCAGTGTAGAGATTGTTAATCTGACGCAGAAGTTGTAACACCCTCCAACCGTACTAGGCTGGACAAGCATAGACGGTTTGGAGACATCACAATTTTAGTTCATCAAAACGAATCAAACCAAGATACTAAACCAATTCAAAATTTTAGTCAATCTGTGTCTGGATCACTGATACTTCAAGATCATCACTAAAGCTTTGCAACCCGCACTACTATGACAAAGTTGTGTCAATACGGACTATTATATGTAATCACCTCTTGGCTATATATATACACCTCCTCCTAGTGAAATACAGTATGAAAACTTCACAAATCGTTATATAAATAGCCTTATACATGCATCAAAGAAATGGAATAACAAGTTTTTCTTAAGTTTTATTTAAAGATTAGTTCATTCAATCGGAGAAAGTACATACTATGTGATGAAGCTTGGCAAAGGGCAGATATAACAACTATGGCTCTGAACGTACGTAGACAAACACTAACCTCTTAGTTTCCCACTGAAGATAAACAGTTGATCATCTTCACCAACACAGCTGTAAGTTTTTCTTACCATGTTTACATTTTGAGCATTTTACTTTCCTTTTTCATTAGTAATTGCTACCATTGTTTTACTAGTAAGATTGCTTATGAATCAGAATCAGATTGCTTCAAGTTGAACTCGAAGGTTAGGTGGTGGATCAGACGGTGAAGCTTGGCTCGGAATAAAATTGTATTTAATCGAACCTTCCGATAAAATCAACGGCGAACTCACGGAAGTTTACCATTCTTTGTAGTATTATTAACTTGTGATTAACAATAACAGTATATTGGTATACTTACAAACTAGATGATTACGTGGGATAAGTATCTTAGAAACATATATGTCGAGTATAACTATAATCAAATATAATGAAACTAACAACTTTTATGAATTTAAGTTTGACAATGAACATGTATAAGGGATAATATTTTAAAACTGCATAGTTCCAAGAAAATTAATTATATTAGTTCCAAGATAATATTTTAAAACTGCATATACAACAAAACCATTAAAGTCATTAGTTGTACAATACTACTAGCACATGACTATCCTGAGCTGTCCGTATAATTTTATTTTAAAAATACATCTGGATCGTGATTCACGACTTTTGTATAATAGTATACTAGATTAGGACCCGCTCTAAAGAGCGGAAATTGATTTGTCAAATTTCAATTAATAATATATGGTATATATAATATGTGTATATAATATTATATATATTTTGTGTAACCTTTATATATATACATATTAGACATATATATAATATTTTATTAAATATATATAGAATTTAATAGTGTTATAATTTGTGTTGTACTTGTTATTAGTTTGTATTTAATCTTTTTTCATTTTTAGTATAATAATTTGCCTTGTCACACCTTTTACCTTTTAACTTATACACATAGTTTTGCCCTTTTTCAAAAAAAAACTTATACACATAGTCTCGTAAAATGTAATATAAAAATTTATTGACCATATGCCACCATTATTTGGTTGTTTGAACAAAAAAAATCATGTTCTTGCATAACTGTGTATGTTGTGATATGATGTAGGCGAAGAGTAAATATATGGAAGTAAAGTTAGTGATACGACATGAGCCTATGTTGGTCTATGCCACAATTATTTGGTTTTGGAAGATCAATTAGCATAAACATACACGATCTTTGTATGCTTACGTTGTAAATGAGTCGGATATTTTTTCTCTTATGTCTGGAATGATATGGAACTCGTTGATTTAAGAGTGGTTCAGTTTTATATAATCTAATTATATTAAGAGATTAACCAAAAATATTATAAAAGTGTTACTGGTTAGGTTTAACTAATCTATGTTGGTTAAAATTTGGTTTAATTTAAATTGGTAGGTTACATTGTATAGGAGGCATGATATATTCTAGCAATAACTATGAAAGGGTCCAAAATTTAAATGAGAACTTCAAATAGTAGATAATTCCTAAATTAATAGATTAGATTTATTTATGTTTTTACCGACCAGATAATTAAGAAATCTATAAAAGAATAAAAGTGAGATGTCAAAAAACGTTGGAAAATCTTTGGTGTGATATATAATTAAGGAGGCATAGCTGGTCGTCTTGGTAGATAAACTCAGATCACACACCCCCTTGATTCACAATTTCACATTAAATTCTTTCATAACACATACGTTTCTCTCGGATAACACGTCTCTATGGATTTGGAGAAGAAGCTTGTTTCCATAATATGCCTCCGGGTTGAAGCAGTGGTCGCACTTAGAGAAGGTAGAGAAGGAAAAATTCACCTCATAGAGAAAGTCCATGGTGATCCCAAGAAAACAAATGCGAAGCCGACACCAAAACGTTCACCAAACTTCTTCAAGCAGAAGGTACCAGTTATGTCTGCTGCAGGAAATGCTATGGTAATGGCCACGAAGAACCTTACAAGAATCCACCAATCAAACACCCTCTTCACCCGAAACACAATCTCATGTTTGTCGGGTGTGACGATGATGTAAAAGCTAGGAAATGCTTTTGCTGTGAAGATCCTCTCGAGGAGCTATTTTACTGCTGTCCAAGTTGTGATTTTGCTATAAATCTGGCTTGCGTCGTGAACAAGCAACCGCTCTTTTCCATAGAGCATCCAAAGAGGCATGAGCATACAGTCACCTTGTTTCCTAGACAGGTTACCACAAGTTGTAACGTTTGTGCGTTGGATCATTCAAGGTGTCCGATCTATATATGTCCTTCTTGTGACTTTGTAGTTCATAAAAGGTGTATCGATCTGCCGTGGGTGATACGGATATCTCGTCATGAACACCGCATCTCTTTTACGCCTAATTTTGACTTGGGAGATAATGGGGTTTGTAGCATCTGCCGTAAAAGATTAACAACGACTATGGAGGATATTCTTGTAACAAGGATGGTTGCTCTTATGTTGCTCACTCGAGATGTGCGACGGGAAAAAATGTTTGGGATGGGAAGGAGCTTGAGGGAGAGCCAGAAGAAGAGATAGAAGAAGAACTCGAGCCGTTCATGCGGTTAAGTGATGGAATCATAAGGCACTTTAGTCATGAACTCCATCATCTTAAACTGAATGAGGAGACTGTTGATACAGCTAATTATGACGAATACAAAACGTGTAAAGCGTGCGTCCTGCCTATTTATTACGGTAACTTCTACTCATGTCTAGATTGTGATTTCATCCTCCATGAAACATGCGCAAATCTTTCTCGCAGAGTATATCATGCCATACATCCACATCGACTTACTCTACGAATGGAATCTCCTTATCTATTCTCATGCTCAGCTTGCTCGAAAGTGTGCAGTGGTTTCTATTATGAGTGTAGCCAAGGATGTCATTTCATGTTGCACGTACAGTGTGCTACGATTTATGAGCCATTGATCCATGCAAGTCACGTGCATCCTTTGTTCCTAACATCTGAACCTGAAGAGTATAGGAGCTGTTTGATTTGCCATGACTCGGGATTACGTTTTGGTTCTGGTTCTAGCGAGACGTTCAATTGCATTGAATGCGACTTTTCTTTGTGTTTCAAATGTGCTAGTTTACCTCAAAAGGTGAGGTATAAGCATGATGAACACATCCTTACTCTTTTTTATGGAGATCAAGAAGCAAGTCAGACCAATCATAATTGGTGCGAGATATGTGAGAGGAAGATAAAGCTAGGCAAACGGTTTTATGCGTGTGATGAATGTTGTGTTACTCTACATATTAAATGTTTGCTTGGAAAAGACATGCACTCGAGCTTCCGTTCATATTCCTCCGGTCCTGAAAAGATTGATATTCTACCCAATAATCGGATGACTCGACCGATATGCTCCACATGCCACAAACGTTGTCAACAAAAAATGGTCTTCCAACGTTATGGATCCAAGCAGTGTTCCTTTACTTGTATGGGAAGATATTCTCCTAGCTAATGTGAATGTATATCATTAGCTAATGGTTGTTTCTCTATAAGTTATTTTTTGTGTGTATTGTTGCTTGATGCTTATTGAGCTATTGATAAAGGTTATATGTGTAATATGTTGGAGATAGATAACCCTTTATCTTGTCAGTTTATTATGTGAAAATAACAATTGGGATAGATCACATGGGGATGAAGAAGTAACACTCAGTGCACAATTTTGCATTGTTTTTAGCCTCCACGCCATCCAATAGCAACACTACAAAACATCCCCCGTTAAAGGGTAGGATGGTATTTGAGCTACTTATTCATCCTTATTGCATATGTAAATAAAATAGGAATCAGGATCCTCCAGTCTCCACAACATAATCATGTGGCAACTTTCCTATATTTGACATAGGGACAGCTTCAGGACACGATCACGCTGACGAGCTACAACCTCCTGATCTTGCTGCAGAAACTCAGAGGAGTGAAATGGGTTAAGGAAAGAGTGCAGTTTTATAAAAAGAAGCCCAACAGGTAATGACTTTTAACAGGTGCATATAGATCTAAGACATTCACAATAATAGCATAGCTATGTCTAGAATTATAGAGACTTCAAACATTTTTAAGAATTTAAATAAAAAATCACAATTTAGGGATTTAAATCTAAGTTTTTTAAAATTTTTTTTTGGAAAAAGAGGCAAAACTAATGTTTTTTTGGAACAAGAAGGAAAACTAATATTTCATTCAGTTTTATCCAGATCCTACCTTGTCTAACGATCAACAATGGTACAACTGTCTCGGAGTTAAAAGCAACACACAAGCTTTCAAACTAAAGGATTTTGGTCAAGTCTAGTATTTCTGTGGATTAAAGATTGCGAGAACACCCTCAAGTTATATCAGCCTGCCAATTGGAACACCTATTCATCGATTCAAATTAGTGCAGAGAATGGAGACGTGGATTCTGATCCAACAGTCTAACGAGGTCTCAGTGGTAACACATTCACAAGAACAGACATGTGTTCATAAGTTATGCCAATATCTTTCTTAACCTCGCAATCATCATCTAGAAGCAGCTCATCTTATTGTTATATACTCCCTATGGATTTAAAAGATGTTTAGAATTTACAAAAATTAAAATATATACTTTAATTTATTAGTTTTTACTTTTGTCTTCTTTCCAGTAAAGTTCTTCCACTTATTTTTTTTCAAATTTTAATTTATGTTTTAGTTTTAAAGTAAAAACTAGATTTTGACCCGACCTTTGAAAGGGCGGGTATATTTTTATTTTAATTTTTGTAAAAAAATTAACCTTTATAGTTTTGTTATTTTTTATAATTACATCTGTGTTTAATATTTTAGTATAACTTTTTGTAACGATATTAAGTATGTCAGGTTGCATAACTATACACTTATGCCATCTATATTTAGAAATTAATTTTTAAATTAATTTTTAAAGTTTGTAACATATTATATTTACTTAATAGTTACCTAACATAATTATTAAGAATATTCATACCCACAAAAATGAATCGTAGTCGACCGGAAAATCAAAGTCTCATAATCTATTATATCTGGCATATACATTCAGACGGTTTTTAAAGTGTTATATCCGAAAACCAATATCAAATCTAACTTGAATCGAAAACCTGACAATTTTTTTGAAAAATGTTTGATTTTTTTAATATATTTTGTTATATATGTATATATATGTGTGTGTAAATGAGTTAATATGATCTTCACTAACTTTAAGTAAAATTACATTTAATAATTATTTTTAATCAAATAACCTATTTAAAATTAATAAAATATATTTTTTATATTTGTATCTTTCTTTGTAATCATATATAATTTTTTGATAATCATATTTGTGTTTTTTATTTGTATTCATATTTTAAAATGATTAGTAAGAAGTTTTGATAATTATATTGGATTTATCATATTGCATAAATATACATTTGTGACAAATTCATTTAATACAAAAATGTTCCCTGAATGTTTTTGTTTATTAAATAAATACTCAAAAAATAAAACTGAAGATGATTATGTTTGGTACATTGGGTAGGTAATGGTATTTAAGATGATTACGTTATTTTTCTGAGCAAGATGATTATTATGTTATTATCTCCCACTATTTGCATCTTTATTTAATTTTTGTTTATATTTGATTAAATAAGATATATATATCAGTTACAAAGAGTAGCCACCGATAATTAGGCAATATGAGCGGTGGTTACATCCACAATCTATATTTCAGTTTAGATGCAGTTATACTAAAAAATATGTATCATTAAAATTTTAAATTAGACCTAACATATATCAACTGGTCATGTTCCAAAATTAATAGTATTGACTAGTTTTTGACCCGCCCTTAAAAGGGCGGGTATATATATTTTTTTAATTTAATTTTTGATATTTTTTTCTTTCTGATTATATTTTTTTGGTAATCATATTTTTGTATAAATTTTAATCAAAATATATTTTATTAAACAATAGCAATTTAAAAATTGATTCAGTATCGCACAATTAAGGCTGGATTACGGATTGAACTCGTCCGCTGACCCGCCAACCCGCGGGTTTTTAATTTTGTTTTGGTTATAAAATATGACCCGCACAACCTGCAAACAAATAATTTTGTACCCGCATCCGTTCCGCTTAATTTTAAGGTTATCCGAGGGTTATATATATTTTTAAATCGTTATTTCATTTAATTTTTATAAAAAATATATTTATAATAAAAAATTATACATGATTTAAATAAGGGCGAGTATAGTTATAGCTTCCCCTCGAATTTATGCTTAGCAGTTATCATTCTTAACCATTTACTTTATAATATTACTCAAACTCTTTTATCAGTTATATTAATATGCAGATAAGCAGTTATATATAGTTTTTTTTAAATTGGACACAACTATTATCAAGAAGGAATGATCTTATTTTAATGGTATTAATCATAAATACCGCCTTAAAAAAACGTGATAACTGATTTTGGTAGAAAAAAATATAATATGGTCAGCGTTTTGATATAGTTATAGATGCAGTTAAATTCAACTTTTTTAATTGGACTTAACTAATATCAACAGGACATGTTCATATTTTAATAATATAGATATGTTACTTTATTTTCAAATAATAATTTTTTAGAAAAAAATAACAAAGTATTGTTACTATTTTGATTGGTAACAAAATAGTAATTAAATAGATATATTAAATAGATAAAACAATATAAGTTTTTCATAAAATAGATCTTCTAAACTAACGTTATATATTATTAGAAAATTTAAATGTTTATATTACTTGCATATTTATTTAACTTAGAAAAAGTTCCTTGCAATTAGTAGGCAATTTAAATAGTTGTTAGATCCAGAAAATATATTTTATATGTTCCTGATTATAAGGAAATCTAATGAAAAAAACAACTTATTTTGTAGTTGTATTATAAACATTCACATCTATATTTAATTTCTGTATATTGCTAACTTGATTAAAAACAAAATATATTGATGCAATTATGGGGGTGATCACGTGGTGGTTTTTTTTTTGTTTTTTTTTAACACAGATCACGTGGTGGTTATTAGGCGAATTTGATGGTTATAAAATTCGCTTACAAAAGGTAGTTATATTTGAATGGTATGTATTTTCGTTATATTGATGCAGTTATCATTTTTTTTTTTTGAACCTTGGCTTAAGTTATCATATCAAAAGGTAGTTATGGTTAAAAATAATTGTTGGACTCAACATGAATAGAATAGATGTATTAACTAAAGCTAGAACATCAATCCTCTAGTCTATATTTGAGAAGTGATTTGCCACATGTCTTCTCTACAATCGTTTTTACAAAAAAAATTGTGATGTGGCTATTAAGATTGATGACATGTCATATGGTTAAATATGACATAGACAATTACATTTAATACTGATATATATTTTTGGAAATCTTTTTAGAATATGACAATAACTCATATATTACATTTAATATTGATTTATATTTTTGGTAAACTTTGTAGAATATGTTAATAACTCATAAATCATCACTAAAAATAAATATATTCAAATATGACATTTTGAATTTTGAAATATTATATAATTTTACTTTATAATTATAAAATGTTTATTATCTAAAATTTTCTAAATTTTCTGAATTAAAAAAAAAATTAAATCGTAATATCATTAGTTTCTTTTAGATATCTACAAATTATATAAATATTATTTTGTTTTAATTTTTGATAACTATACAATTTTATATGATTTTAGTAATTTTTTACAAGTTGATTTAATACATTTAACCAAATGAAATAAATAATTTTTTTAATCTAAGATTTTGACTTTATATATATCATATATATTATTAAATATAATTTAAAATTAAAAAAATATTTTCTCTTAATTTATGCTTAATTAATGATATTTATATTAATTATTGGTCAAAAATAAAATATATAATATTAATAAATTACAATTTAAAATATAAAATTTAACTTTTAAAAAATTCATCGCTATACATGGTGCAGGAAAACACCTAGATTAATAATTGTGACATGACTACTAAAATTGTTAGCATGTCTTATAGATTAATATGACATGAACAATTATATTTAATGATAATTTATTTTTTGGTAAACGTTTTAAAATATGGTAATAACTCATATATTATATTTATTGTCGATTTATATTTTGGATTTTTTTAAAATGTGGTAATAACTCATAAATCATTATTAAAATAAATATATTTAATTATGTCATTTCAAATTTCAAAATATCATTTAAACTAAAAATATTTCAAATATACATATTTTAAAAAAATTATAAAAATTAAATCATAAAATCAAATTAAATCGTAAAATCATTAGTTTTCTTATATTTTTTCTACAACCATTACTTTCTTATATATATCTACAGATTTTATAAATATTGTTTAATTTTAATTTTTGACAATTATGCAATTTTACATATTTATTTAATATATTTAATTAAAATAAATAGATAGAAAAATCTACCTAAGATTATAATTTTAAATATATACATGCACATTTTTTAAATATAATTCAAAATAAACAAAATTGTTATTATCTTAATTTTAATTTTCAGTTAAATCAAATTTATATTAAAATATTGATAAGAAAAAAGAAAATTTATAATATTAATAAAAAATTAAATATAATTATATTTATCTATTAAAATATTTTAAAATTCTTTTACTGCACATGGTGCAGGAAAACACATAGTCTCCTATATACAAGGAAAAAACTAAAACATGAAATGATGAAACATATGAGGAAATACTTAAAAGGTGCTAAAGGTATGTCTTTTGGTTCTGTACATGAGTCTTTGGTTTGGTTTGAGTCCTGAACTTTCAATGTTTTTTTTTTTGATAGACCTGAACTTTCAATGTTGCAAGAAAAAACACTTTGATTCAAATAATTAAAATTGTGCTAACTCAAATATCTAATAGCATGAGAAAAACTGAAATCACATAAACATATTTATTGGGAATCGGCGGTAAGGAGAAGAAGCCTGAATCCGAATATTCCGTTTCTGAAGAAAGCTACGAAGAGATCTCTTCGTAGAGGCCTTCTGATGATGAACTCGATACAAATTGCTTGGAATTACTGAAGGATCTGAGCCGTCTGAACTTTCCAGTGACAATGATCTCTCTTCCCTATCTCTTCTCGCTAGTGATAGTAAAGCTGTTGCCTGGAGTTGGATAAGATCTGAAGAAACACAGACCTGAGGTTCTTGCTTCGGTTGTGGAATTTCAGAGCTGTTTGATTCATAAGAAGGAGGAGGAAGAAGGCGAAGTTCCAAGTCGCAGTTGCTTTGCATCTCCATTTTTCTTTCTTAATTTGTAAGTAAAAAGGCTTGTGAAGTTTTTGATGGTGATGATGAGAGTAAGCTAGTCGATTGATTTATATATCTATGTGTCAGTGTGTATCACGTGTTGCGTATGTGTCGAAGAGAGATAAGGATCATGAAAGGACGAGACAAAAGCTGGAAACAGAACACAGTTTCACATCTCTGTTTTTTTTTCTCTCCCGCTTTTCCCACACGTGTATAATGCTTTCTAGGTTTATTTTGTTTTTCATTTGTTTTCTGTGGCTGCAAATTGTCTCTATTTTTTATTTTTTGTTAAAGGCTTAAGCTAAACACAAATCACAATTAATGCATGTAGACATTTTAGCAACTTTAATTAATAAGTAGCTTTTCAAAATACTTCAATTTTTTATGTTTAAACTTCAAACTTTAAAATAACATGGCCTTCATAATTTTTTTTTCAATCTTTATTTATTGCATTTCCTTAAACTAAAGAAAAAAAATTGTGGTATAAAAAAAATAAGAATGTGTTTTTTTGTATGTAAATTAGATTTTGTTAATGAAAAAATGAGAATGATGCAGTCGTGCATGATAGTTTTTTAATTGATATTGTATTTAAACTTTGTTTAGTTAATCATGGATCTTTTTGTTATAATTTCACTCACTAAGAGCATTTTCAATGTAAAACTCTATATTTTACTCTAAAATGAGGTAAAAGTGAATATGGAGTAAAAATGCTTCAATCCTACTCTATTTTTCTTTCCATAATAGAGTAATGAACAAAAAAAATAGATTACACTATTTATAGAGTAAATTTCATTATAGAGTGGGATATGAAGTTAGATTACAGCATTTCTTATTCAATATTTATTTTTACTCCATTTTAAAGGAAATAATGGGGTAAGGTTGGAGATGCCATAATTGATATTTAAAAAATAAAATAGATCTTTTCAATTAATAAAGTAACACTAAATTTTCTTTGGACCTATGGAAACATATCAATTGTCTATATTGCCATGAGTTAGAATCGGGACTTATTGGATCTACATCTAACCAGGAGTGGGTAATACGTCCAAGTCTACTCGAACTTTATCTCAACGCCCAGGTCTAAATTATTACTGCTGTTTCCATTGATTGCTTGTGTGTGTTTGGATCGAACCAGAAGAGAGATTCTGATATGAATTGATGATCGAAGAACTTGGTCAGCAGAGTCGACACTGCTTGAAGTTAAAAAGGCTTAATGGGCTTATTCGTATTGTACTCCAAATATAATGGGCCTTTGCTAAGTGTCTCTCCATTCAAAATAAAACTCAACTAAATTAAAAAATTCATGAAACCAAACCAAACCAAACCAATTAGAACCAAATTATATAAACAGGTGAACCAAACAAATAAGTTCTCTATCTCTCCCGACATCCCTCTCGGCGTTCCAATCAATCACCAGACCAAAAAAAACCCTAAAACCCTAGTCTCCTTCATCTTTCTCCGCCTCTGAAAAATCCGTTTCAATCCAAGAGATTAAGACAAGATGAGAGTGAAGAGGCAGAAGAAGAACAGGAGAACCGTGAGGTTCTTCACGGTCTGTTTCGGATTCCGACAGCCTTTCAAGGTCCTCTGCGACGGCACGTTCGTCCACCATCTCGTTTCTCGCGAGATAACTCCCGCCGACACCGTCATCTCCGAGCTGCTCGGAGGTCCCGTCAAGCTCTTCACCACCAGGTGTGTGCTCGCGGAGTTGCAGAAGCTCGGTAAAGATTTTTCCGAGTCTCTCGAGGCTGCTCAGATGCTCAGCACAGCTACGTAAGTATTCATCTGTCTTTTTTACAGTGTCTAGGATTTACCAAGAGAGGTCTCGAACTGGGGTTGTGTGTGAACTTGTTGGTCTTGTAGGATTTGAATTGACAGATCAATTAAGAAAATTCTGATAATATTGGATTTAATTCTTGAGGCATGGAACTTATGAGATATGATGAGCTAAATAATGTGTATAATTTGTATATTAAGTTAAATTGAGTAGCTGGTAAAAATTTACTTTGAAAGTGAGTTTTTTTTTTATGTTAATATGTATGAAATTGATTTGCTATGATGATTGATGAGCTTTATAATGTGTAGAAAGTTGAAGGCCCTGAGTTTGTATGATGTATATGAAATTGGTTTGTGTATATAACTGATATGATGAGCTTAATGTATTAAAAGTAATTTTCTTTTTCTGTTAATGTGCTACACTTTGATGTTGTAAAACGTATATGAGATTGATTTGGTTTAATTTGAGCTTTTAGGTGTGAGCACGATGAGGCAAAACCAGCAGACGAGTGTTTGTCAGAGGTGCTCGGAACCCAAAACACGGAGCATTTCTTTCTCGGTACTCAGGACGCTGACTTTAGGAAGAAGCTTCAAAAGGTTTAGTTTTTATGAGAGCTGAGTTTCTTCCAATGTTATTAGGATTTTTTTTTTCATTAATGTGATTTGTATTGTTGAATTTTTTTCAGGAGTCTATCGTTCCACTATTGTTTGGTCTGAATAACAGTCTGCAGATCGACCAGCCTTCTGATTTCCAACGTGAGACCGCAAAGGACTCTGAGAGAAAGAGGTTAACTATGACCGATGCGGAGAAGAGGTTGCTGGTGAAACAGACTGCGAGAATCTTAGCTTCTAGTAGAGGAGAAGGAGCAGCTGAAGACGAGCAATGGGAGGCGCCTCGTGTGGTCAGTACAAGAAATGGTCTCGGTGTGAAGGATAGACCGCAGTTCAAGCGAAATAGAGCAAAGGTAATAATAAATGTACAACCCCACTTTCACAATATTAAGGATTGTTATCACATTATAATCTCAAATGAACTGTCTGAAAAAACTATGTGCAGGGACCAAACCCACTTTCATGCATGAAGAAAAAGAAGGTGAACGATACAAAGAAACCTCAATCGAAACCCAAAGCTGAATCGAAATCTGGTGGACAAGAGGTTAGATTAAGAGATTTAGGCAAGCCTTTTACTTGGTGTCACTACGGATGTTCCAATGGTTAAGAATCTTTTTATTTTTATTTTTTATTTTTGCAGGTAAAGAAAGGTGAAAGCGGTACAGAAAAGAGGATAAGAAAACGGTCCAGAAAAGGAAAAGCTGCTCCGGAGAGAACCTGAGTGAGTGAGTTAAAAACAGTTGTTGTTACGTCACAGAATATCAACATCATGTACGACAATCACTTGGTGCTGTTTTTCTTTTCTTTGTAACTCTTTCATCCACCGCAGTTACTTTTAACCTTTTCTTTGATCGCTATGGTCTTTTTTACTGCAAACTTATATCCATATTTCACTCAGTGACAACCAGCCAGAGGCAAAGACACTGATAGTTATAACTTATAATCTATAATCATTCACACGCCAAGATGCTGCCGATACTTGTAAAAGTTTTTATTTAAATAAAACAATAAAGTGGTCCAAGAAAATGGAAGTAATAAGAACCGAAGATAAGTCACTGAGATACTTCTCTTACAAATAATGATGCAAGTAGTAGATGACACATATGTTTCATCCAAGTTATTTAAGGATTTGACTGCCATAATCATCGTTGAACTTGTCGTAGAGATGGGCGTGCAGATGTGCCGATGGTCTAGTGTTACTCAGCACTCTGTCAATGTCTTCTGGTAAGATAGGTCCCACTTTTGGCAAATCTGCAACCCCAAACAGAAACCAAAAAAAAAAAGAACATGTCAAAGATTCTGTAGTTTTATAGATTATTTTCAAGAGAGTTTTGCTTTTTCTTTTACCATCTTCAGGCACAAGTTCTTCTGTGTCTTCTAATACAGCCAATGTGCGTCTCAATGGTTGCATAGCAGCTTCCTTACAAAGTATCCTAATGTCTGAACCGGAGTATCCCTCTGATTTGTCAACCAGCACATCATGAGGCAGTGGCTCATCACCCGGCTGTGAAGGCAAGAGCATCTCAAACATTCCTCTTCTTGCTTCCGGATCAGGTAAAGGTACAAGAATCTAAACATGTCACTTTGCTTTAAGTCCAAAACAAAGTCCAATAATCATGAAAAAATAAACATTTTTTCATTCAAATAAAGAAACCAAATAAGGATACTCTTTTCTCTAGTCGCCGGAGCATAGCTGCATCTAGTTCCCATGGGAGATTAGTCGCTGCTAAAACAAATACAAGCTCATTCGTTTTCTGTAACCCATCCATCTGCAAAGTAGTTTCTTACTCATGGTCTTGCAAGATGATGATGATCTTTGGTGAGAAAGATAAGGTTCTTGAGCATTTTTATTTTTACCTGAATAAGCAGCTCGGTTTTGAGACGCCTGCTTGCTTCATGTTCGCTACGTCCTTCACCACCACGTTGGCTTATGATTGCGTCTATCTCATCAAGAAATATTGTGGAAGGTGCATGATGCTTAGCTAGATCAAACAGCACTCTTATCAACTTCTCAGAATCACCTGAAGGAAAAAAAAAACATCACAACACAAAATTAATATAATAAAGAGTGCACCATTTTTGAGTAAATAAAAAAGGTGTATAAGAAGAGAAGATTTTTTAACCTCTCCATTTGCTAACAACAGATGAGGCTGAGATATTGAAAAACGTTGTGTTACACTCTGTTGCCACTGCCTTTGCAAGCATAGTCTGCAACAAGACATAATAAACATTTGTCATCACGCATAAGGTTTCTCAAGAGGAATAATAACACATTGTGAGATAGAATCTAGCACCTTTCCGGTACCAGGTGGACCAAACAGAAGAATCCCTTTCCATGGAGATAGTAGACCATTAAAGTAGCTGAAACCGTAAGTTGATGAAACCATAAGTTGATAGATTCAAGAACCAAAACATAAACTCAAAGTTAGTTATATGAGCCGAGAGAGCAAAGAAAGGATCATACGAGGGGTATTTGATAGGCATCACCACAGCTTCTTTAAGCAACTTTTTAGCGTTCTCTAAACCCTTTATGCTTTCCCACTTGACATTTGGATTCCCACGTATGATATCCCTGAGAACACAATGGTTCCAACAAGCCCATGTAAACACACAAGAACATGATGTAACGTATCTAGTCCCCCATAAAGACTTACCTACTCAAACTCTCTGCGAGAGCACGAGTTTCTGCTGATTCAAAAGGTGGAAACATTGACTTTTTCCTGCAGAAGAAACATTATCAAAAAGACTCTTAGTGCCTATCCAACACCACAAAAGACAACTGTATAGGAGCTTACGGCTTCTCTCGAATCCCATTGGCCAAGCCAGTACTGTTGTTACCCTCCTGCAGCCATCAGAAATGTCAGAAATGCCAAAATCTATCTTAGGAAAAAGAACACAACACCCATTACCACTTTATAGAAAGGCCAAAAAAGAGTAACCTGAACTGGTTTGGTGACAACTTGGGAAGGCTCTTCCTTGGTGGTGCTGGATGATCCATCTTCTGGTTGTTCGTTCTGTGGTTCTTCAGGCAGCTTCTTCCTCCACTACTTGGCATCAAAAAAACATTTTAAATTCTTTAATAAATACACAGATCTTTGTTCAACTCACTCACTAAGCTATTGAAGTAAAACCATTGCATCTATAAACTCGAGAAACTAAGAGTTGAAAGTGGTTTGAAGCAGAGTTCCTCGGTTTCTCCGGTGATTCAAGAACATTCTTATCTTCTTTATATATATAAAATCCAAGCAACAGTGAAGAGTTTGACTTAGATTTACTACAAATATTCAGGAAACGAAGTGATCTTGTATGGCTGCAGTTGCCTAGAACATGGTTTTTTCTAGAAGTAAAGATAAACGAGTTAGGGTGAGAGAGTGAGAAAACAGAGTAAGGGGTTTTACCAGAAAGCCCCAGCGAGAGGGAGAGGGCTCTTCAGTCGCCATCGTTTATGGATCCCAAAGCTACAAAAGAGAAGATAAAATATATATGTCTTCTGTGATGGATGCTGATAGTTGAACAAGAGCTATCACAAAAAGATTGCATACATCACAAAGATTGCATATACAACAAACCAGCACGTGATGAACAGTTGGACACTTGTGTTATTAAAATATTCCACCAACTCTCCCATTATTTATAGATTAATTGTTAGAAGGAAATAAAGAGCTCAAAGAGAAAGCGAAGGTAGATCAGAGAGAAGTGCGACAAAACGCTCTCAGGCGCTTTTACCAAAGGAAGTTTTACTCACCGGTCCGTTGAGTGTTTGCTAAGTTGACCTTCCACTTTTGGCTAAAAGTTTCACCAACTTTTGTACTGCAACTTCGAATTTCTGTTTCTTCAGTTAGTTTCTGTTGGATAAAAGGCTTCACTGGTTTTTACCTCGCGGGTTCTTCCCCCGACATAGTCGGAGGGACCGCCTTCTCCGCCGTGGAAGTCACATGTCTCCATTCCAACTGGTTAAAGCTTCATCCAACGAACAGAGATTCCAACCAGATGGAGATAATATCTCCAGCTTGAAGAACATGTTTTCTGGTGGTGTATGCGCTTGAACCTTCATGCTACTCGTGACCTCTCCCTGCCATAGGCTTCCTTGTCACTGATCTCAACAACCATCTACTACACTCTGTAGTCTCCTTGTCTTCACAAGCCTCACTCGGTCAATATGCCTCACCGCTACTCAAGAACCGAAAAAGGAAAGGGAAAGATGGATCCCTTTATCCAAAAGAAACCCCTGGTCAGAGTACCAGACTCTAATGTTGCTGACCTCATAGAGAAGAACAATCTTACTCTCATTGGTAGAGTCACCAATCCAGCTATACAAAAAACAAGAGCATTGGTTGATTTCTTCTTGCAACAGTGGCATGTTATAGGAAGAATCACCGGAAGGGACTTTAGGTCCGACTATGTTCCAATTCTGCTTTGAATCGGAGAGAGATCTACAAACTATTCTCGGCAAAACCCCTTTCCACTTTAAAAGATGGATGTTGATCTTGCAACGTTGGGAGCCAATAATTTCGGACTCCTTTCCAGCTAGTATCCCATTTTGGATTACTGTACATGGGATCCCTTTGCATTACTGGAAGGATGCTACTATTGATGCTATAGGTGCTGCTCTCGGACCCATTGAAGTCAAGGAACCAGACAAAGCTCGCCTGCGGGTCCTTGTTAATGGCCTTGAACCGCTGATCATGAAGATGGACCTAGAACTCCCGTCAAAAGCAGTAGTGGAAGTGGAGTTGGACTATGAGAAACTTGACAAGCATTGCTTCTTATGCAAGTCACTCTCTCACGAAAAAGACGACTGCCCACTGAAGCAAGATGCTAGATACAAAGAGAGTGAGCAAGCTGAACTAGGGATCTCTCAACGCAACACCCTAGAAAGAATCGCTGAAGGGAGAAAGCGTCAGGAGAATAGACGATACGCTCGTTTTACAGCCAACTCTCATCAGCATCAAGGAGCTCGATGGACTAACACCCGCTATGACAACCATAGACAGAGCTCAAACTCCTCTCTAGACAGAGATGACCGTCTTACTCGAAGAAGCTCTGAAGTTGAGGAAAATAGGAGGCGCTATGATGATAGGTACCTAGAAGGCAGAAGATCGGTCTCCAGAAGACCCCCTTCTCATACCTCAAGAGAGAGGGATTCGCTCAGAGCCTCTCACGACTCGTCTCTCCCACATGACACACACTTGAGGAAGCACTACCCATCACTCTCAAAAGAAGCGACCTCACGTTCACATCACTCCCCTCCTGAAGCAAGACAGAACCCCAAGAGCCCAAACTTTGCTCAGAGGACTACTGACCCTAGTTCAGATCATGGAACCAAGCGCAACTCTGCTCTGGACAGACTCTCACTCCCTCATTCTGACGGGAACAAATCTGCTAAGGAACGATTGTCTATTGCTCCTATTGAAGAGCGCTTACCAGCACATGAAAGGCTCTCTGTAGCAATTAACAGTGAAGAACGCCTCCCTGCTTCGGAACGCTTATCTGTCCAAACTCAGAGAATAAGAAGAGAAGAAGAAGACAATAACTCTGCACCAAGTGACACGGAGAACCAGACGATTCTGCTTCCTTCGCAGTGTGTAGTAAACAATGCTACTATTACTCGCCCTTCGAGTTCCGCTTACTTTGATTCCAACCGCCTTGGACCCTGTGATCGATCCCCTATCCGGACCCTCAGCGAAGATAGAGTCCATGTATCCCTCCGTTTAGGTCCGCTCTTCTCTGAGGAAGAGGTTGCAGACGACGAAGGAGCTGAAGATACTCCACAACTTATCTTGAATACCTCTTTAACTGCACCTTCAAAGGCTGCAGGGAAACATGCCGTGGACAGTACTCAAGCCCGCAAACGCACTAACAACACCACTGATCAAGGAGCGGAATTGAAGAAACGAAGAGTTACCAAAAACAGCCACCACGTCGAAACTCCCCCAGAGCTAAAACAAAGCTGCTAGCAGATGCAATCAAGACCGGAAACAGAGCCTCAAACAGAGTCGCAACCAGGAAGAAGAACACCTCGACCGCACCAAAAATCAAAATCGTCCCTGCAATTGCAAGAAAGGAAAAGTATTTTCATCCTCTCCCAAGTTCTCTTCCTTAGCCTGCGTAAGCTGGAATTGCCAAGGTGTCGGGGGAACCTTGACAATCCAGCGTATTAGAGAGTTCCGAAAGCGACTCTCTCCGGTTGTTCTGTTCCTTATGGAAACGAAGAATCAAGACGAAGCCCTCCTACGTCTGTTCCAGAAGTCTGAGCTCACCAATCACTTCACGGTTCCCCCCATAGGCTTATCAGGCGGGCTCTCTTTATCCTGGCGTGATGATGTTCAGGTAGAAATCCTTTACTCCTCACCTAATGTTATTGATACCAGGATCGAAGCTCATGGAACCTTCAGCTACGTCTCATTCATCTACGGCGCTCCAAATCCAGCAGACCGACCACTCTTCTGGAGCAAATTGACTGAACTAGGAACCGGTAGAGAAGAGGCTTGGCTCTTAACTGGAGATTTCAATGATCTCCTCGACAACTCTGAAAAGGTTGGAGGGCCAATCCGTTGGGAAGGATCCTTCCTGTCCTTTAGAAGCTTCGTCTCCCAAATGGGACTATGGGACCTCCAGCATTCCGGTAATCACCTCTCCTGGCGGGGAACGAGATACAATTACTTCATTCAATCCCGTTTAGATCGTGCTATGGCCAACTGCTCGTGGTTTGAACGCTTCCCCGCTGGACGGTGTGAATACTTAAGGTTCGAGGGCTCCGATCATCGACCTATTGTCATTCACTTTGACGTTTCTTCACGTCGAAAGAAGGGACTCTTTCGCTATGACAGAAAGTTGAGGGACAAGCCAGAGATTCGACAACTGGTGGAAGACCAATGGAACCAGAACCCGTCTGACTCTGTCTTGATTAAAATCGCTCATATCAGACATGGGATCATAGCGTGGTCACGCACACAGAACCTTAACAGTAACATAGCAATCAAGAAGGCGCAGGATGAGCTCGAGGAAGCACTCTCCTCTTCTACACCAGACACCGCTCGTATAGGCGAACTTACTACCATCCTGGTATCAGCTTACAAGGAGGAAGAGCTATATTGGAGGCAGCAGAGCCGTATTTTATGGCTCCAATGTGGAGACCGCAACTCGAGTTACTTTCATGCCACTACCAGGGGGAGACGTGCTATAAACAAATTCTCAGTTATCGAAGCGCCTGATGGCAGGGCAGTCAATAAGGAAGAAGAGATCGTCCAGACCATTACTGCCTACTTCTCTAGCATCTTTACAGCTCAGATGTCCGATTCATCTCACACGGTCAATGAAGGAATCACACCTCTTGTTACCGAAGAGATGAACAGGACATTAATCGCTATTCCTGATGCTCTAGAGATTAAAGAGGCTCTCTACTCCATTAACCTGGACAAGGCGCCAGGCCCGGATGAATTCTCAGCTAGTTTTTACCAGTCTTTCTGGGACATTATCGGCGATGATGTAGTCAGTGACATCAAGTCCTTCTTCATCACTAGTGCACTCGACCCCCGTCAAAACGAGACTCATGTCCGTTTGATTCCTAAGATCAAGGGACCCCGCAAAGTGGCAGATTACCGACCAATAGCTCTGTGTAATACACATTACAAGATCATCGCCAAGCTCCTTACAAGAAGACTCCAGCCACTCCTTCCTTCCCTGATCTCAGAGCATCAGTCGGCTTTCGTAAAAGGACGATCCATATCAGATAATGTGTTGATAATGCATGAGATTCTTCACTACCTCCAGCACTCCGATGCAAAAGTGAGGTGCAGTATGGCTATAAAATCCGATATGAGCAAGGCGTTTGATAGGATTGAATGGGCCTTTCTCCGCAACGTCCTATCTCGCATTGGCTTTCATGATGTCTGGATTTCCTGGATCATGACCTGTGTTACGTCGGTGTCCTACTCTTACCTGGTTAATGGCGCGGCGCAAGGGACAGTACTTCCGTCAAGAGGAATCAGACAAGTGGATCCTCTTTCACCCTATCTATTCATCCTCTGCTCGGAGGTTCTTTCGGGCTTATTGAAGAAAGTGCAACTATCAGGAGCTGTAGCAGGAGTCAAAGTCGCTCGAGGATGCCCGGCTATAAACCATCTTCTCTTCGCAGATGATACTATGATCTTCAGCAGGACGGACCCACGGAGCTGCAAGGCTTTGATAGATGTGCTCCGGAAATATGAAGACGCTTCCGGACAATTCATCAACTTAGAGAAATCTGCGATCACCTTCTCCGCCAAGACTCCGGGAGCCACCAAGAGACGAGTTCGATCAGAGCTCCATATACTTAGTGAGGGAGGCTTAGGCAAATACCTAGGACTCCCGGAACACTTTGGTCGCCGGAAAAGAGACATCTTCGCTGCCCTAATCGATCGTATCAGACAACGCTCTCATAGTTGGACGACTCGATTTCTCTCAGGAGCAGGGAAGCTGATTCTGCTGAAGGCGATGCTCTCGGCATTACCAACTTACACGATGTCGTGTTTCAAGCTCCCGATGTCTCTCTGCAAGCAAATTCAGAGTATTCTCACCAGATTTTAGTGGGATGCTTCGCCGGGTGTTAAGAAAATGGATTGGATCTCTTGGGAACGATTAGCAAAGCCTAAAAATGCAGGGGGTCTTGGTTTAAGAGAGATTGCTCAGTTCAACGACGCCTTGTTAGCTAAATTGGCGTGGAAAACACTTAAAGAACCGAACTCCCTGCTTACAAGAACCCTCCTTGGCAAATATTGCATTCACTCCTCTTTCTTGGATGTTCACTCACCTGCAAGCGCATCACACGGTTGGCGGGGAATCTTATTAGGCCGCGACCTCCTCCTCAAAGGCCTAGGATGGGCTATAGGCTCAGGCAAAGAAGTGGGAATTTGGAATGAACCGTGGCTCTCCACAACAGAGCCTTTAGCGCCGGTTGGCCCTCCGAGCTTTGAATCCAAAGATTGGAAGGTCTGCAAGCTAATCTTACCAGGAACCAACGAGTGGGACGTATCTACAATCAGGCAGGTTCTCCCACAATACGAAGAGACAATTAGAAGCTTAATCCCCAATACCTTCTTAGCACCTGATGAAAGAGTTTGGCTCCCCAACGCCACTGGTTTGTATTCCACGAAATCTGGATATGCTATTGCAAAGCTCTGTTCTGGTACTGATGATGATCGAGCCTTCAACTGGAAGAAGGGGGTTTGGCAAGTAGACACTTCTCCCAAGATCAGACACTTTCTCTGGAAGGCAAACAATAGAGCATTACCTGTAGGCTCTGTTCTTGAGAGAAGAGGTGTGACACTGAACCCTGTTTGCAAAAGATGTGGGGTTTTGGAAACAGAGATCCATGTGCTCCTACACTGCCCATTCACATCAAAAGTTTGGGACCTAGTCCCTAGCATGTTCAAGCCTACAGCGGAGGATATCGACTCTGTCTCATCCCTTCTTCTTCAATGTGAAAAGATGGTCTCCCTCCCCCCTCTGGTTTGGGTACTACACCAGTCTATCCTTGGGTTTTATGGCTACTCTGGACGAATAGGAACAAGTTGCTATTTGAAAACAAACAGTTCTCTGAGGAGGACACTGTTTTGAAAGCCTTTCAAGACGCGAGAGCTTGGAGGACAGCTCAATTAGCAGTTGCAAAACCATTACCACCTAATGTGGTTCCTTCGTTACATGTTACTCATGTTAATGCTTGCACTTGGTCTTCTTTTTCAGATGCAGCATGGGACGCAACTTCAAGGAATTGTGGGATTGGCTGGATCATTCGTGATTTTTCAAGCTCCTTCTCCGAAAGCTCCTCTGCGTACTGGCGTTATGTTCCTTCAGCCCTGGTGGCCGAAGCATTGGCGGTTAAAGCAGCTATCACAGCAGCACTATCTTCACACGTCAGCAACCTTCGGATCTGTTCTGACTCTAAGACTCTCATCTCGTTTTTGAAGAATCATGGCAAGGATGTGGTCTTGAAAGGCATTATCCACGACATCTCAGTCTTGGCGCGTTCTTTCACCTCTATCTCTTTTATTTTATTCCGCGTTTAGCAAATGTAGAAGCTGACTCTCTCGCCAAAGCAGCTTTAGTTTCTATTCCTGCATTTGTTTCTGTTTAGTTGTTGTGTGTTCTGGAACCTTTAAAGCTTTCTTAATCATTCTTGTTTGCCCAAAAAAAAAAGGAAATAAAGAGCTCAAAGTGTTATTAGCATTTTAGGGAAAAGAAAAATAACAAAATTATGAAAAATATTTTTGAGAAAAAAAGAATTATGAAAATTAAAGTGCAAAAATTCCTGACTACCAGCTTCTAAAAAAATGTCTATATACTTCACAGATGTCACTCATTGAAGGAAAATAAATATTTTTTCTCATTTAGAAAAAATGAAATACAAATGAATGGTTATAATATTAATTTTTTTTTTTATTTAGAAATTTTGATGGGTTCATTTCTAACTGATGGAGGTGCTCTAGTTACACTTTTCGTTCAATTGTATTCTTTGTTTTTTTTTAGTTTTTACTAATTTTTTTTTAAACTTAAACTTTTTACTAGTTATATACACATAAACGGTAGGGAATGTTAACAATAACAAAAAAACAAACAACATATTCAATTTTGTTTATCTCGATTCACACAAAATAAAGTTGAGCCGGAGTTCAAACTAGGTTTGATATTTGGTTAGTTCAATTTATTAAAAAGTACACATAATTTGATTTTGAGTTCTTTTTTTTTGTTTCGATTATATTTTAGTTTTATTTGGGTTAAAGATTGGGTTAATTTTGGTTAGTTTTGATTAATGGGTTTAATAATTTCTGTGTGAATCAACAAAATAAATTAAACTAATAATCGATAATCTATATTTTAAAAAGATTTCCAAACTGAGAATTTTAACAGAAACCCAAAATTGTTTTGGTTTATATAGTTCGGATAAAAAAAACAGCGTAATTGTATAGAGCAAGCCAAACAAAATAATGATATAGTAAGAGGAGATGAACATTGTATATAGAGCAAGCCAAAACAAGATAAGAAATACTAAAAATAACTACAATACATAACAACATAATTTTTTTTGAAAACTTTGTATTTTCTATTATTTTTCTTGTCCAGACTTATATGCTAAAAAGAAGAAAAAACCTCAAACACTAGATATAGAAAATGGAAGTTGTTTCTCAAAGGGACCAAGCCTATAGTCGCCAAGCTTAGTCTTGTAAGCAGCTGACTTGTACTGAGACCAAGTAAATTCTTTATAGAGCCAGTCCTCCTGCTTTGGGACAAGGCATGACAACGGTGCAATCTTCTCCGTCAATGGAGGACCTGCGAAGTAGATCATCGATAATCTTGACCTCTTTGTATTTGTTAGCACTCTGTGTTTCACACTTTTGAATCTTCCATTAGTCATCACCTATGTACGCACCCAAAAGAATAATTAGAAATGTGTGACTTCTTTGAGAACCAATAATACAGTATTCAGTTTCAAAAGTTGCATGTCAATCATGATTCATGCCATGGTTCAGCATGATTCATGTTGTGAACAGCCGTCGTTTAGGTTAGAAGAAGAATAGAGAAGAAAACGTATTGAGGCAAATACCCGTTTAGGGTTTCTTATTAATGATGTGATAACAATTTACAAACCCTTAGACCCATATTTATACAGCCTCAAAAAAACCCGATTTCCTTTTCCCAATAGAAATAGTAACTTTCCTAAACCGAAAAGGCATACCGTACCGCGGGGGCCTGCGGCCCCCGCACCCCCAGATGTCAACCTTGATAACGAGTGCTGGGCATTTTACTGGTACAATAGAGATTTAAGACACACAGATGCAACAATTCATGTCATGGTATTTGTCACGTAAGGGTGTGGTCTACTAGTCTGCACGATTTTTCATTTATTATATAGGAAAATATATTTATAAATGCAAAAGTCTACAAGAGAAACTTAGAACAAATGAGCCGATCATAAAAAGAAATAAATCATAACAAACCTGAAAAATACTGGATTTCTAAAATTTGAAGTATTACCCATATCTTTTAGATTATATTTTTCTGAATATATTTTATTCACAGTTATTTATATTCATACTATATATATATATGTACATATGTATGTATATAGTAAATTCAGTATACATATTAAAAGTTTTGTATAATTCGGACATATCTTATTGATTTTGTCAAAAAAAAATTCCATTTGTAAAGTTCCCCAATTATAATGATTGAAACTAAAATAGATTTAAAGAGATAATGTTTAGCATTAAAAAAAAAAGAAGAAGTAGAAACAGAAAAGCTACCTGAAGAGTATCTCCGACAAAAACGAAGAAAGAGGAGTGATCAGGTGGAACATCGACCCAAGTCCCATCTTTCAAACAGATTTGCAAGCCCTCCGTGTCGTTTGACCTGAGAACTGACACTAACTGTGGATCCGTGTGCTCACCGAACCCAACCTCTTTCTTGTCTGGAGTCTCTTCCTTCTCCGGGTAATGGTTCATCCTCAGACAAGAATCACTCTCCTTCACCCTCACCAGTCTGCTTAGCTTCTCTTTTGGCTCTATCTTTAGCTCTTCAGCTACCATCTCAAGAACTTTGCTCGACATGTCCTTCATCTCCTCCATGTACACTTCCACGGTCTCTCTGTTTACCTTTTAAATATTAAAGAATATGGGAGAGAAGACAAGAAACAGGAGAGCTTTGTTTGTCTTTACCTGAAAGTTGGAGTGGTTTGCCGAAAAACGGCTGTGGTTTTGGTATCACTATTAGCATTGAGGAGAATATACTCAATCCAGCCTACATCACCATTAGGTCCGATCCGTTTACTACCGTACCTAAACGGGTCGGCTGGACCGGCCTTGTCTTTATGAGACTGTGGCAAAGCAAAGAACTTGACGGCCTCTTCTTCCAACTGGGTCAATAGCTCGGGTTGGACCCCATGGTTGACGACTCTGAAGAACCCTAACTCCTCGCATGCTTTCACGATTTGGGTTTTGGCGTTTTGGTCGGTTAGATTTACAACCGGGATTAGAACCGGACTCGGTTTGCATTTTGGGTTTACATAGACTTGGCTATTATTAAGAGTGACTGGCTCTGGCTGTAACATAATAACCATGGTTTTCAAGATTGTTTTTTTTTTTTTGCTAAAATTTGGTGCATTTAAATTAAAAGTGGCAAGAGTTTACATAATAGTGGACCTATTATATTTCTCTAGTAAATAATAGTACGAAAGTGCCGGCCCATTGGTCCAGAAAATGAAGAAGACAGCAGCCCAGTAGAGATAAGTGGTCAAAGCCCAATCCTTGAGAGATTGTTTCATCATAGAACACCAAACGACTCCCGATTCATCCAAGAGAAAACCAGAACTGCATGCAGGCGCTTGATTCCGCCGGATTCTGATCCCGCATAGCAGAGATTCGATTAGTAACAATGGAGTTGATGCTTGCTATCAAAGAGTCCTGTGTTTTAAAGATCCGACGATGCAATCGATTGTTCCGTTCTCGCCAAATTTCATATATGGCGGCTTGCCATACAAGAATGGCGAGGAAGCGCTTATGGACATCACCGTTGAGAGCAATAAGAGAGTCTACGGTTTGATCCCAGTCGATCGTTGGAGGAAGTCGCAGCCTCGAAGAGAACGATCCCCATAATTGCGAGGAGAAGGAACACCGAAAGAAGATATGATCTCTGCTCTCCGGCTGATGATTACAGAGGAGACACAGCGGATCAGTTTGTAATCCCCAAGACAAGATCCTATCACGAGTTGGGCATCTATCAAGAAGAAACAACCAGGTTAGTGTCTTATGTCTCGGTATTCCTTTCTTTAACCAGACAACTTTCGCCCATGGAACCCTTGGTTTCGAAACCCTTAGCGAATGATAAATTTTTGCAGAGACAAAGCTGTTGCCAGGCGCTGCAGCTACTCCATCTTTTGTCCATACTGGATAGTCATCAGAGTCAGATAGCGAGATAGTTGAGAGATGCGTCTGAACTTGTTCCATTGCAGTGGTCCTGGCCGGCCCCATGATCCAGGAATTTTCGATCCACATAGAAGAGAGTGTGGAAGAGATGGAAATTCCTGTTTGTCGTGGGCCATTTGCTCCAATGAATTTGATCAACTGTCCAAATTGAGACCACGGAGTGGTCCAGAAGTTGCAGGTTCTCCCATTTCCAGGTACAATTTTTATCCAGTTTAGTGCCTCTTCTCTTAGCCGTAGAATCTGCTTGAAAAGCCAAGTTTGCGACTGGTTTTCTTTCAATAACCAGAAGCACTTATCTTTTATGACGTTTTGATGGATCCAGGCTACCCACACCGATTCTCTCCGGAAGAAAAGCATCCATAGAAGTTTTAAAGTGCAGGTTTTGTTCCAAGCAGCAATGTTCCTTAAGCCTAGTCCCCCCTCCTCCTTTGGCGTGGTTACTGCTTCCCAAGCAACCTTGGCCGAGTATCTCCCTTCAAGATTACCCTTCCAGAGGAAAGCAGCACAGAGCGAGTTTATTTGATTGATACACTCCACCGGTAGAATAAACGCAGCACACCAGAAGTTTATTATCCCAATGATCACGGAACTTAGCAGTTGGAGCCGGCCCGCGAAGGATAGGTATTTTGTGGTCCACAGACTCAACTTTGATTTTATTTTCTGGAGTAACGGCTCACAATTGAGAAGTGAAAGCTTTTTTGTAGTTAGGGGTAGGCCCAAGTACCTCATTGGTAGGATTCCTTGAGGGATGCCGCTAGAGGAGGTGATAGTACTAGTCTCTGTAGCGGATAGGCCAGCAGAGAAGAAGCACGATTTCTGAGGGCTTATCGCTAATCCTGAAAGTTCCTGAAACTGAGATAGGACAGAGAGAATTCCTTGGAGAGATCTGGGGGAACCATCTGAGAAGATCAACAAATCATCCGCAAAACACAGGTGAGTAAGCTTAGAATCCTTGCATCTCGGGTGATAACCAATAGAACCTTCCTCGGCAGCTTTATTCAGTTGATGAGATAATACATTCATGGCAATCCCAAACAGGTACGGGCTGAGAGGGTCTCCTTGGCGGAGGCCACGTGTACCTTTGAAGTATCCATGAAGCGATCCATTGATGCCCACCGAGTAGGCAGCTGTAGAGATACACTCTTGAATCCATAAGATGAACCGGTGTGGGAGCTGCAAGGAGTAGAGACAAGCCACAACAAAGTCCCATTTCAAGGAATCAAATGCCTTTGCTATATCCACTTTCAAGATAAGTCTTTTTGGTCCTTTATTTTTGTGATCTCCACTCACTATCTCTGAAGCTAATAGACAGTTCTCAAGCAGTAGCCTCCCTTTGATAAATGCCGATTGGTTAGGCAGAATTATGGACGGTAGCAATGGCTTTAGCTTAGAAACCAGAATCTTGGAGATAACTTTATAGGTTGTATTGCAGCAAGAGATAGGCCTGTAGTCTTTGATAGAAGTAGCTCCGGAGAATTTAGGAATCAGGGTTAGGATCGAGGAGTTTGTGGCAGTTGGCAAATTTCCTGATTCAAAGAATTTGCTAATTGACGCGGTCACCTCTTTCCCCAGAATATTCCAAGTACAGCTGTAGAATCTAGAAGTAAGTCCGTCAGGGCCCGGACTTTTATTAGGATTTAGCTTAAAGAGGGTACGCATTATGTCCTCCTCCGTAGGTAATTTAACCAGGGCCTCTGCTTGTTCAGGTGAACAATGGAAACAGGTTGCGAGATCCACCATCTGCTGCAGAAACGGAGCAGACTGAGACAGATAAGGTCCAAGGATGCTCGCAAAATGTCTCACAGCAAGAAGACCAACAGCTTCAGGTGTGTTTACCGTGATGCCACTCAAATCAGTGAGTACATGAATAGCATTATAGTAATTCCTTGCCATAGCCACTCTGTGATAGAAGCTTGTGTTTAGATCCCCTTCTTTAAGCCATTGAATTCTAGATTTTTGACGAAAATAAGCCTCTTCTACTTTTTTCAGATGCTGCAGTTTGTCAAGCCCTTCTCTTTCTGCTAGGAAAGTTTCAGTAGAAGGATTTTGAAGCGACTCTCTCTGAAGACCTTTGACCAACTCAGTACATTCTCCAACCCGCTTTTGTATTTCTGAGTAGTTGTGCTTGTGCAAGCGCTTTAGAAATTTCTTAAGAGCCTTTTGTTTTTTACTCAGAGTAGAGAGAGACCACATGTCATCTGAGGTTGATTCCCAGCCTTCTAGAACAGTAGAAAGGAAGTCCGGGTGAGAAGTGAGATAGTTGAAGAACTTGAAGGGCTTCGTCCCTGCTACATGAGCCGTTGTGTCCAGAGGAATCACCGCAGGCGTGTGATCAGATATTACCGGAGGTTGAAAATGGGCCAAACTGTTAGGGAAGGTAATCAACCAATCTTCATTAACTAGAACACGGTCTAACTTCTTAGCGATTGGATCATCCGGTTGCTTGTTTGTCCAGGTGAATGGTGGTCCGTGGAACCGAAGGTCGCGGATTTCCAAGTCATCCAAACAGGTTCTGAAATCAATCATCTGAGGAATAATAGTAGAGAAAGATGGGGAAGAGTGCTCCGCACAGTGTATAATCTCATTGAAGTCACCTCCGATTATCCAAGGAGAGGAGTGGAGGCTGAGATTATGTTTCATGTCCACCAGGGAATTCCAGAGGAGTTTTCTTTCATCTGCAGTGTTAGCTGCATAAATGGCAGTCATCGTGAATGGTGTTTTTCCAGGGATGTTGACAGCACAAGTAAGAGACTGTCTTGACATGTGAAGCAATGTGACAGTTACCGGGGCTTTCCAAAAGAGAATGATGCGCCCATCTTCATCTTCTAAGTGGTTAGAGACAAAAGACCACTGAGGGCAGAGAATAGACATAATCCGGGTAAGATTTGACTCCTTTATATGGGTCTCCAAAATTGCACCAATAGAGATATTATTAGTAATAAGCCAGTTCGAAAAAGCCTGATGCTTTTCGTTAATGTTTATACCTCTGACATTCCAAAAAGTTATGTTTATCGACATAAAACTTTATACATGTTTCTTCTCCTCAGGTGGAGAAGAGCCCTTAGCAGGGGTAGTCTTACTTTCTTCCAAAGGCAAAAGAATTACAGCCGAAGAGTCCTCAGAAGAATTATCCTTATCTGGCGGTCGACTGCTGAAGGGGAGATCTTGCGTATCCAGATGCCCGAGATTCTGGGTTTCCAAGATCGCAAAGGGATTATCCGTTGAGATTACTGGAGCAGCCACTTGAAAGCAGGATCCCCCTTTAAAGTCTGGGGACAGCCTTCTGGAGAGATGAGAGCACTTACGTTTTTTGGACGTAGTATTAGTGAAAGGATTTGCAGCAGAGAGCGCCACCAGGTGAGTTATCTTTGAGGGTGAAATCGACAGGATGTTATCCTTTTGGCCACTAAAGATAACCATTCCAGTAGAAGAATCATCAGCCTTAGAAGTCGAGGGGTTTGAGTCCTGGACTTCCTGAATTTTTTCAGGAGCCGGAGCACGAGCTACAGAAATAGAAGGGGTAGCATTCAACTGATCATCAACAGGATCTTTTCCAGGAGCTACTTTAGCAGGAGCTAAGGGGATGCCTTGATCAGAAGTGTTGCCTTGTGCTGGGACAGAGGCCGGAGTGTCTTTAGAAGAACCTGTTTCCTTGGAAGATGAGGAAGCTGGGACCCATTTTGCATTAGGACAGCGGTTCTCCAAGTGACCTAGCCGGTGACAACAAGGGCAGGTCGGAGGGACCCAAGGATAAGAGACCGTAACCGGAATTATTGTCCCATTCTGTCTCCGAAGTTCAACCACCTGATGGAGAGGTTTTGAGCAATTTGCCCGAACCTTGAGATGAGCCACATCAAGGCTAACCATCCGAATGGTAAATTCATCTGCTTCAACCGGGTCTCCAATTAGACCAGCCACCAAACTTAGACCCTCTTGAGTGTAGAGATCAAAAGGAACTCCAGTGACATGCGCCCAAAGGGGGATAGATTCAGTTGATGGAGGGTTAATAGCTACTTGTGCACTCCACTGAGCTACGAAGAACATGGAGGAGCCAATATGCCATATTTCCTGCTCAACAACTTTCCTGCGGATAAATTCATTAGGAATTTTTACCAGCATAGATCTTGAGGAAGGTCTTAGGTGGATTTCCAGTTTGATGCCCTTTCCCCAAATATGTGTAAGCACACTCTGTATCTGAGAATAAGAAGGAGTTCTGCCAGTAAAAACTCCCAAAACAAAGTCTTTATGAGCCTCAGCGCCTCTGTTAAAAACCTCATCTGGAATTGTTATTTGAGGAATTCCTTCAGGCGAGAAGGCCAATGGGGCTAGGCGCTTGAGGGATCTGTCAGTCCCAACTTTGGCTCTGCCAGCATAAGAGTTTGAGTTGGAAGCTGCTTTAGCGTTCTTGTCTGAAGGCCCACTTGAGATTGAACGAGACCTTGTAGAAAGACCAGCTTCATGGTTAGGTAACTGAGGTCCATCAGTATATTTGAAGGAATTATCTGCTTGTTTCCCTCGAGAAGGTCCTGTAGATTTAGGGTTTGCTACTGTATCATCCGAGTTAGGAGCAGTAGTGAGGGGTGGGATCTCTTTAGCCTTAGCTGACAGAGTAGTGTACTGAGTGGAGATACGAGCCATTTCCTTCTCTTTCGAGGAAGGTACTTCATGTAATTTTTTCAATCCAGCCGCAGGGGAGTGCGGTGGTACTGTAGTTGGAGGAGAGATAACCATAGCCGTAGACTGAGAGTCCAAATTGACTGATGGTGAGCCTAAAGAGTCCATAGGCAATGGAGAAGAGTCCTTCGTCTTGTTGAAGACCCAAGGGAAGGAAGGAGATGGTGGAGACATATATGGAGCCTTGGAGGAGGCGCCAGGGGATTGCAGGAGGGGGGGAAACTGAGACGGATCAAGAGGGAAGCCAGAGCCAGGATGGCCAGTTCCGGGATCCGGAGGGTCAGCTTCTTGCCGGAGTGAGATGACTCCAGCCATGGAAATCGAGTGAACAGTAGATCAGAACAGTGCAGGGGGATGAGAGAGAAGAGAGAGAGAAAAAAGATATTTCTCTGGTTTTCAAGATTGTTGAAGATAGGAAAGAAGTATGAGAATGAATTAGCTTAACAAGGTGCTTGTTTGGCTTTAATTTATAGTTTGCTTGCGTGTAGGGGAAGAATTTTTATTTTAAAATACTGTTTTGTTTTTTTCTTTTATGTTATTTTGTTCAGTCTGTTTAATGCAATTTTAGGTGATTTATTTTGATGAGAAAAAATATATATTTTTAACTGGGAAAATGATATATGGTGTTTTTCACATCATTGTATATATGTTTTCTTTTGTTTGAAGTCACTAATTCGTGTCAGTCTAGTCCTTTTTGACCTTTTACAGGTCTGGAGTTAGCAGAAGAAAGAAGAGAAGGTGCCTGATGAAAAGAAGTCCTTTTGGAGCATTCCTGCGGAGAACACTCAAGAGAACAATCCCGAGACTGTTCTCTCTCAAGCGGAACAAGCAGACGGAGTGATCCGGCGATTGTTCCAGACGAATATGGAAACTCCTATTTCGGGATTTTAAGCCCTGTTGCCCTAATCTCTTTTCTTCTGATTGGCGCCTCCATATAAAACGCCATCTATCTATTTTCTATTTTTTTTCTTACGCTAGTTTTTACAAGAGAACACTGAGTATTGCGATCTGCAACTTGTAAGGGAGAAGAATCCATCCTCTCATAGAGAAGATCATCTGAACCCTTTTGTTTTCTACTCTGTTCTTATGCAATTTTATTCAGGATTTATGTCTTTGTTTATGTGCATCATGATCGAGTAGTGACCTTGCTCGCCTAGGGTTTTTAAGGGTGTTGAGACATGAGCTAAACATAGATAAGCGATCCATAACTGTTCTTCATTCATACTGTTCTTACTGCTTTCATTAAACTGATCACTTGATGTTAGATCACTAGTTCATCACTTAGTTAACCGCTTAGGATGATAACTTGACATGTATTGAATGAGCTTAGTATCCCTAATCAGCGAAAGTAGATATTAGGGTGGTAAGTGAACTGATCGGACCTGTTCTCTAAAGCTTGCAATCGATTCTCATCCCAACGACAGTTAGGTGGTGAGATCGATCTGCAAAGCGATCACTACCACGACAGTGGAGTGTTCCAGCTGAGTGATCCGAGTTCTAGAAAGCACTTCATCGCGCTTGAATAATTGTTTGGCTCCAATTCAACACCCAATGAAATACCCTAGGCTAGCTCTTGTTTAATTGAATTAATCTCGTGTTTATTTTGCTTGTTTACTATCGCCTATTTCAACCAAATCATATCTTCTTCTTAGCTTGATTCTGAAACTTATAGAACTAGAGTGTAGACTGGTCCTCTGGATTTGAATCTCAAGTACTACAATTGCAGCTGTTAACTTGGCAGTAGCAAGGATTCATTTTTAGTGTATCAAGTTTTGGCGCCGTTGCGACGGGGACCAGATTTTTTACCTCTAATTTTCGGTTTCATATCTAGTCTAAGATATCTAACTCGTGTTATTTTCTTTGTTTCAGCTGATGATCCAGGTGCATGACCAGTAGACATACTCGGAGCAACGCACAAGGGCCATTGCATCAGCTTTCTAACGAGGAACTAGCGAGATTGGAACGACAGAACCGTCAACAGCCGAGATCAACGAACACCGACATGGGTGATCATCCAGATGATCTCACTGCTGCGTTTGCACTCATGCAACAACAGATGCAGCAGATGCAGCAGACGATCCAAGCGCAGCAAGCTGCTGCCGAGCAAGCTGCTCTGAATGCTGCGAACCAACAGGAGGGAGTGGTCCAGATCGGCCAGAGAAACTTACTGCGTAATCTGCCCGCTACGCGATCTGCCATAACCCCTCCACCGTGCACAAGGCAAGACTTCGAGATCAAGCCAGCCTTGATAAGTCTAGTGCAAAGGAAGATCTTCAATGGGCTTCCTGCTGAGATACCGATGGACCACATCGAGCACTTTGAGAAGATGTGTGGTTTCACTAAAGCAAATGGAGTACCACCCGATTACATCAAGTGTACTCTGTTCCCTTTCTCTCTTGATGGGAAAGCTGCTCGCTGGCTTGATTCACTACCCACCGGATCACTCACCACTTGGGAACAAGTCCGAGAGGCTTTCTTAAGCCACTTCTACACGAAATCGAAGACAGCAGCCCTGAGACAGAAGATCGTGACCTTCAAACAATTGGTTGACGAGCCGTTCTGTGATGCTTGGGAGCGATTCAATGTCTACCGCAGAGAATGCCCACATCACGGTTTTGAGGAAGATTATCTGCTGGGAGTGTTCTACGATGGAGTAGGCTGGGAGTACAGGAACGCTTTGAACTCAGCCAGTAAGGGAGACTTCATGACTCAGTCTACTCAAGGTGCATTCGAGTTGATTGAGAACATGGCCTCAAGCTCAGCTGACAATAACCGCGAGACTGATCGCACTCAGAAGGTGAAGAGCATCGACAACAGCAAGATTGATGAGCTCTCTGCCAAGGTCGATCAGCTGATTAAGAGTAACCAGAACCAGGTCTTCATCATGGAAGAATCCCCACAGGATAAAGCAACCGCAGAAGGCACATCAGAGGCGGATCAGTCGGCTGAGGATCAGCATGAAGTGAGTTATGTGAATGGGCAAGGATGGCAGTTCAAGAACTATCACCCGAACCCTAACGTGAGGAACAATCCCCACCTGTTCAATGCCCCTAAACCAGACGATAAAGCTCAAGGGAACCAAGGTCAGAACAGTGGATACCAAAGGCCTTATGGCAATCAGGGAAGAACCTTTGTCCTTAACCCAGCTCAGAATGCTCAGTTCCACAGCCAGAAACAGCCGGTTAATCAGCAAGCTGCACAACCGACTCAGACTGCTCCGCATGATGACATGAAGAGTCTCGCCAATATGATGAGCCAGCTGCTCCAAGGACAGCAGATCCAAGGGAAGGCACTGAACCAGGTCACAAACGACATCAACACCAGGATGAATCATATGTTCAATGACCTGAGTGTGAAGTATGACAATGTCTCAAGCCATATGAGACAGATGGATATTCAGATTGCTCAGACTGCTGAGAACGTGAAGAGACAGCAAGGAACTCTCCCTGGGAAAACAGACAAAAACCCCAAGGAGTGCAATGCAGTAGGGTTGAGGAGTGGAAAGCAACTGCCTGATCTAGACCCCAGGAGATTCACATCGGCTGAGAAAGGGAAGCAGAAGGAGTCGGATCAGCCATCTAAAGCTGTACCCACAGATGAGGATGATGCAGAACAACCTACTGAGACTGTTCCGACGGAAGCAGAGCGACCCGCTGGGGTTGTTCCACCGACTGCAGCGCCTTCTCCTGCTCGTCAGTATGTGCCAAAAGTTCCTTACCCTGTTCCAGCTAAGGCTACACGCAAAGATAAGGAAGAGATGAAGTGCAGGAAGATGCTAGAAGACCTAACTGTCAAGCTCCCTCTGATGAGTGCGATCCAGATGATACCATCCATGCGCAGCTTTGTCAAAGGACTGATCTCTGGGAAGATATCTGATGACAGTGAGTTCATGATTGTCTCTAAGGAGTGCAGCGCGGTGCTCCAGAACAGAAGGATCAAGAAGATGGGTGATCCGGGAAAGTTTGTTCTCTCGGTTCAGATTGGGAGAACACTTTTCTCATGCTCATTGGTCGATCTAGGGTCGAGCATAAACCTCATGCCATACACTGTGGCTAAGCGCCTTGGATACTCGGACTTCAAGCCTACCAAGATGTCACTAGTGTTTGCTGATCGATCTGTGAAGTCTCCAGTTGGAATCCTCGAAGATCTTCAAGTTCTGGTTGGGAATACAATTGTTCCTGCCGATTTCGTTGTTCTGGAAGTCGAGGAAGACTCCAATGATCCCCTGATCCTAGGCAGACCATTCCTCTGCACTGTCGGAGCTATTATTGATGTCCGACAAGGGAAGATCGATCTCCACCTTGGAGATATTGTGATGAAGTTTGAGATGGATCAGATGCTCAAGAAGCCGATGCTGGATGGACAAACCTTCACTGTCCAAGAAGATGGTGATCCCCTAGAGCCGCGTGAAGGTATGATCGAGGAGATTCTCACCGAGGATCCACTTGAACTCGCCTTAGTCAGAGCTGAAGCCGAGCAGAGCTTAGAGAATGTTGATGCTGATGCCTATGCCAAGTTCCTGGATTCAGCCAGGACTATGGAGAGGATGGTGGCGAATCTAAGTCTGGGGGAGAACAGTGACTCCAGCACAGCGACTGGAACAACCGCACCTCAGAACTCGTCTGTTCCGGCAGCTCAGACTGATGACTCATGGAGCGAGCTGAAAGCTCCAAAGGTAGAGCTCAAATCCCTTCCCAAGGGACTCAGGTATGCATTTCTTGGACCCAACTCTACATATCCTGTCATTATAAATGCTGACCTGAACAATGCAGAGACTGCTCTGCTTTTGTGTGAGCTGAGAAAGTATCGTAAGGCTTTGGGTTACTCTCTAGCTGACATACCTGGCATTTCACCTGATTTGTGCATGCATAGAATACACCTGGAAGATGAATCGATGACTTCTGTAGAACATCAGAGGAGGTTAAACCCGAATCTAAAAGATGTTGTAAAGAAAGAGATAATGAAACTTCTAGAAGCAGGTGTGATCTATGCGATCTCTGATAGTAAGTGGGTTAGTCCTGTGCATGTAGTACCTAAGAAAGGTGGGATCACTGTAATAACCAATGAAAAGAATGAATTGATCCCCACTAGAACAATTACTGGTCATCGCATGTGCATTGATTTTCGTAAATTGAATGCTGCGACTCGTAAGGATCACTTCCCACTTCCGTTTATTGATCAAATGCTTGAGAGATTGGCTAACCACCCTTACTATTGCTTTTTAGATGGTTATTCAGGTTTCTTTCAGATTCCCATCCACCCAGATGATCAGGAGAAGACGACGTTCACATGCCCTTATGGAACATATGCATACAGGAGGATGCCCTTCGGCTTGTGCAATGCTCCGGCGACCTTCCAGCGATGCATGATGTCGATTTTTACTGATCTGATCGAAGACATAATGGAGGTTTTCATGGACGATTTCAGCGTCTATGGAAGCTCCTTTCATGTCTGTTTGTCAAATTTGTGCAGGGTACTGAAGCGATGCGAGGAGAAGCATCTGGTGCTGAACTGGGAGAAGTGCCACTTCATGGTGAGAGATGGGATTGTTCTGGGACACAAGATATCCGAGAAAGGCATTGAGGTGGACAAGGCAAAGATCGAGGTCATGATGAGCCTGCAACCACCAACTTCAGTGAAGGGAATCAGGAGTTTCTTGGGACACGCTGGTTTCTACAGGAGGTTCATCCAAGACTTCTCTAAGATCGCGAGACCACTCACTCGGTTGCTCTGCAAGGAAGCTCAGTTTGCCTTTGACAGTGACTGCTTAGCCGCATTCCATACGATCAAGGGAGCTCTAGTCAGTGCACCAGTTGTCCAACCTCCAGACTGGGATCTCCCTTTTGAGATCATGACAGATGCAAGTGATTTTGCAGTGGGAGCAGTCCTTGGACAGCGTAAAGACAAGAAGCTTCACGTGATCTACTATGCAAGCAGAACTTTAGATGAAGCTCAATGCCGATACGCAACCACAGAGAAGGAGCTCCTTGCCATCGTGTTCGCTTTTGAGAAGTTCAGATCCTATCTGGTTGGATCAAAGGTGATTGTGCACACAGACCACGCGGCTCTCAAGTACCTGCTCACGAAGAAGGATGCTAAACCGCGGCTCTTACGATGGATCCTCTTGCTCCAAGAGTTTGATCTAGAGATAAGAGACAAGAAGGGGGTTGATAATGGAGTGGCAGATCATCTCTCCAGGATGAAGGTGTCAGATGAGACAGTTCTTGATGTGGAACAACCGATGGAATACGTCAATGCGATTGATCTGCGCAACATGGAGCAGTCATCACCCGCCATTAAGGACTGTTCCCGCGTAGAAGGAGCATTCGTTGCAGTGATCCAGAAGGAGTACCCGAATCTTCCATGGTTTGCTGAGATTGCCAACTTCTTGGCAGCTGAGAAAGAGCCTTTGAGGTTCACTGGGAATGAGAAGAGGAAATTTTTGAGGGAGGCAAGGCACTACTTCTGGGATGAGCCGTACCTCTATCGGCAAGGCAAGGATGGGATCTTCAGAAGATGTGTTCCAGAGGCTGATATTCCAGGGATCCTTCACCACTGCCATGGTTCCTCTTATGCTGGTCACTTCGCCACCTTCAAGACTGTTTCCAAGATCCTCCAAGCCGGTTTCTGGTGGCCTACTATGTTCAGAGATGCTCACGCCTTCATATCTCGATGCAATTCATGCCAAAGGATGGGGAGTATAAGCAAGAGAAACGAGATGCCTCAGAACTACATCTTGGAAGTTGAAGTGTTCGATTGCTGGGGGATCGATTTCATGGGACCTTTCCCAGTCTCACACAAGAATGAGTACATCCTAGTTGCTGTGGACTATGTCTCCAAGTGGGTAGAGGCGATTGCTAGTCCAACCAATGATGCGCGAGTTGTAACCAAGATGTTCACCTCCATCATCTTCCCAAGATTTGGAGTGCCTAGAGTGGTAATAAGCGATGGTGGAACACACTTTATCAACAAGTTGTTCCAAGGATTGCTGAGCAAGAATGGTGTGAAACACAAGGTTGCAACCGCCTACCATCCTCAAACAAGTGGTCAAGTGGAAGTTTCAAACAGAGAGATCAAGAACATCCTGCAGAAGACTGTCAACACCACCCGCAAGGATTGGTCCCTTAAGCTTGACGATGCTCTCTGGGCGTACAGAACAGCCTACAAGACCCCTTTAGGGACCACCCCCTATCATCTGGTCTATGGCAAGGCGTGCCACCTACCTGTTGAGCTAGAGTACAAGGCGGCTTGGGCTGTCAAACTACTCAACTTCGATATCAAACCTGCCAAGGAGAGGCGAACCATTCAGATCCACGAGTTGGAGGAGATCAGGCATCTGGCCTATGAGAGTTCTAAGATCTACAAGGAAAAGACCAAGGCGTTCCACGACAAGCGGATCATCAGCAGAAGCTTTGTTCCGAACGATCAGGTCTTGCTCTTCAATTCGCGGGTTAAGCTGTTCCCTGGAAAGCTTAAATCTAGATGGTCGGGACCTTTCACCATTAAGGAGGTCCGCCCTTATGGAGCTGTTGTGTTGCTGGACACAAGAGGAGGAGAATTCGTTGTTAATGGTCAGCGTCTCAAGCCATATCTTGCTGACACAACAATCGCTGAAGGTGTAGAGATACCCTTGAGCGATCCCCCTCAAGCCTAATCGGCTCATTGAAGTCAAGCTAGTGACAGAAAACAAGCGCTTGGTGGGAGGCAACCCACTGGTGAGTGTAAATATTGTTTTCTCTTTGTCTTTATCTTTCTAGGAACTAACTTTGCAGGTCGAAAAATCAAGAAAATTCGAGATCACTCCAGGAGAGCACTCTAGCGGTTGTTCCGCCGATTGTTCCCAGGTAAGTTCTCGAATCAAAAAAATAAAAAAAAAATATAAAAAAAAAATAAAAAAAAAGAAAAAAGGAAGGGGAAGCGGTTTTGATTGGTTATTAAAAACCCAAACATTCCACTTCCCCACTTCATCTCTCTCGCCGCAAACCACCCCCCCCTAGAACCCTAAAAATCGCAAACTCACCTCTCTCTCTTCTCATCGATTTTGGTTCTAAACTCTTGGGATTCTCTTGAGATTGGGTTGTTTTGCGGGAATCATCTCTCCAATCAAGGTAATCACCAAGAACTCTCTCCCTTTTTGCGCATGCAAATCGCGATTTGGGAGTGATTTCTTGGGTTCTCTCTTTCCTTTATGATTTGCGATTCATCCTAGGTTGTAGCTCTTGATAGTATACTTGCTACTAGGACTGAATTCTTGATTGAGTTTCAATGGAAGAGGAACCGATTTGTTGCTTGTGATTCTTGGCCCTTGCGATTTCTGCTGTTAAGATTGAGGCTTGTATAGGTTGTCTAGTAATCGATGGACTTGAGTAGAACAAGAAGATTGGATTGTTCCATCGTTTCTAGAACAACCGATGAACTGTGCTGATATTGGGTTTTGTTTTGTCTTGTAGATGCCTCCAAAGATGCGGAACGCTAGAGTCACCAAGAGCACGGCTTCTCCAGCCGCGAGTGCTCCACCTGGGTACCCGTGGCCGAACAAGACTGAGGGAGCGCCCATCGACCTTAATGATCAGATGCTCCTTGACTTCAACGTCGAGGGATGGGACAAAGAGTCGGCGGCGGTTTACAACAAGCTCCTCCTAGCAGAGATCTTGCCCACGCGATTCGTGAACCAGCAAACACTAGGCGATCTAGGCCTTGACACTGAGGTGTTCGACACGATGCAGGCTATGGGAATCATGCCTCTCTGCTACCAGGCTCAGGTTCTTTATCCCGACTTGGTCAGGCAAGTGCTCGCGACGTGCAAGATCACTTACCAGAACCCCAATGCGCCTTCGTATGAGAACTGCTTCTTCTCCTTCATGGCTGATGGCAAATTCTGTTCCATCTCTCTCGACGACCTGAACTCTCTATTCGAGATTGCAGACACGCCAAAGGGGATTTCAGTGGAAAGAAAGTTCAAACCGGCAGACACCTTTTGGGACCTCATCGCAGCCGGCAAGTTCACCTCTCGCAAGGCCTATCAGTCGCAGATCCGGAACCCCGCTATCCGGATCATCGCCAAGATTGTGTCCAACGTCTTGTTCGCAAAGGAGTACACCTCCAAGATCACGAATGGAGAGCTCCAAGTTCTCTACACGGGACTTGAGGACGAGATGCGCAGAGAGAACATCACCCCGATCCAGGAAGTCAAGACCAACCCAGGGTATCATCTCATCTCCATGTTCGCTGAGCGCAGAGACACACTGGTTCGAACTGATGATAAGAAGGATCGTTGCGGCAGTCTGCTCACTCCCTTGTTCCAGCATTTCAACATCAACCTCAGCTCTTACACGGTCGTCTCTGCGATTGAGTACATCGATACTCCTTACCTGATCGCATGTCACATCCTGCGCGACGAGACCACCTACAAGTTCCAGGACAAAGAAGGGAACCCTCTGTACTGCAAGCTCCCTATGCCTGGGTTCACGGACTTCTTATCCTTGGAGAACATTGTGTTCTCACCGGCTGAAGAGCACCTCTGCGATGATCCTAAGGCACCGGTTCAGCACGATGATGAAGACATGGATGATGTGGAGCATGTGACTCCACCGGCTGATGGTGAGTACGACCTGGAGGACTTCACCGATGTGACTGATGATCACGCCTACAGACGCTGGATGGTTGATTCCCAGAAGAAGAACAACAGCCTCATGAAGAGGATACTCAGGACGATCACAGGCGGCTGCATTGGAGCACAGGAGGAGCGTACACCGCAGAGAACAAGGCGCCCAGGCAAGGAACAAGCAGGCACGTCGACTGGAGGAGTGAGACTGCCGAGGAACAGGAGGACAGCTGGTCACTCCGGTAGCGGCGATTCAGACTGAGTCCGAAAGGACTATTTCTATCCCTTGTCTTATCCATCTGAACTATTTATTTTTCATGTTATTTGCTTCTGTTTGGTTTGTTTCAGCTTCCTCTGATTTATTTTCACAACCAGGGATGGTGTGAACTAAGTCTGGGGGAGCGATTGTACTATATTCGCTTGTGTGCTTTTTGAGTCAGTCCTTGTGTCATTTTTATGTTTTTATCGAGTCAGTTTTTAGGATCGAGTCAGTCAAAACTATTGTGGGAATCAGGACCTTATTTGTGATGCTCTTTAACCACCTCGTGCTTTAACCTTCTTATTCAGTGACCTTAGCAGTGATGAAAGACCCACACATGGACCTGGAACACCCTGACTTATCTCATTTGACACTCCAGAAGTTCTATACCGATCAGGTTACATTGGGCAGACTTAACTCCACTTTATCTGAACCTAATCTGGACTCTAATTCTTCTTGTCATGGGCACTAGATCAGGGTAGAATGAGAACTACACTCAGGACTTCTTATCCGATTTTTATCCCTCTTGCTGTTCCTGAGTGGCTAGCTCATCTTTAGCTAGTTCCCACCTTGAACCCTGACCTTTAATTCCACCCTCATACATTTGCTTTTCTAGTACTTTATGTGCAGATATGTGCAAAAAGGTCGGAGAGGAAAGGATCGACGCAGTTCTTACTCATCAATGCTCACACAGTGGAAGCAGGCAGAACAACCGGAGTGCTTGTTCCAAACGAAAGGGAACAACCGAGGTGCCTGTTCCGATACCATGGAGAACAACGAGAAGTAAGTGGACAGAACAATCCAGAATGAATCACCAGTGGCATCATATACATCACTTGTTACCTCCTTGCTCGTCACCCCAGCATTTTGTAATTCAGTACATCTAAAAAAAAAAAAAAAAAAAAAAAAAAAAAAAAAAAAAAAAAAAAAAAAAAAAAAAAAAAAGTTATTTATGTTTTTGCTTTGATTTACTGGTGACGAGAAGGGGAAGAATCTATGATGCATGCCATTGGGGAAGTTGGGAAAGTAATGGTGGTTTCAGTGAAGTGTTCTGAAGGGGAAGTTGAATCGCGCAGAGCAGCCTTATGATCGATCTATCGGAGAGCAGTCCGATTAGCAGAGATGAGTAAGGACTGTGGACCTCAATGGAGCCGTCCTCTCACGACCATTTTGTGCGATATCCTGCACCCGCTCCTGGTAAACCCTAAACACTCTTGAACTCCACCATAAAAGTTAGCCTGTTCTATACCTAGCCCGTTCTCTCTGAGTAGAGCCTGTGACAAGAAGCTCACGCTGATCTTAATTGAACATAAGGAGTTTTGTCTCGAAAGTGTTGCCTTTTCAGGTTAAGATATAGAGTAAGGAGCAGATCTTCGAACAGCGATCAGGGGGTTCTCAGTAAGTGTGTGTGTGGTCCTAGTCTACAGCTTGTATGGTTCAGAGATTTGTGGTAAGAGTATGGTTGCTGAGAATAAGCGAGTTCCCACGTTTTCAAACCTTTCTCCCTGTTCTTGGTACTTGCCTTGTTCGAGGACAAACAAGGATCTAAGTCTGGGGGAATTGATATATGGTGTTTTTCACATCATTGTATATATGTTTTCTTTTGTTTGAAGTCACTAATTCGTGTCAGTCTAGTCCTTTTTGACCTTTTACAGGTCTGGAGTTAGCAGAAGAAAGAAGAGAAGGTGCCTGATGAAAAGAAGTCCTTTTGGAGCATTCCTGCGGAGAACACTCAAGAGAACAATCCCGAGACTGTTCTCTCTCAAGCGGAACAAGCAGACGGAGTGATCCGGCGATTGTTCCAGACGAATATGGAAACTCCTATTTCGGGATTTTAAGCCCTGTTGCCCTAATCTCTTTTCTTCTGATTGGCGCCTCCATATAAAACGCCATCTATCTATTTTCTATTTTTTTTCTTACGCTAGTTTTTACAAGAGAACACTGAGTATTGCGATCTGCAACTTGTAAGGGAGAAGAATCCATCCTCTCATAGAGAAGATCATCTGAACCCTTTTGTTTTCTACTCTGTTCTTATGCAATTTTATTCAGGATTTATGTCTTTGTTTATGTGCATCATGATCGAGTAGTGACCTTGCTCGCCTAGGGTTTTAAGGGTGTTGAGACATGAGCTAAACATAGATAAGCGATCCATAACTGTTCTTCATTCATACTGTTCTTACTGCTTTCATTAAACTGATCACTTGATGTTAGATCACTAGTTCATCACTTAGTTAACCGCTTAGGATGATAACTTGACATGTATTGAATGAGCTTAGTATCCCTAATCAGCGAAAGTAGATATTAGGGTGGTAAGTGAACTGATCGGACCTGTTCTCTAAAGCTTGCAATCGATTCTCATCCCAACGACAGTTAGGTGGTGAGATCGATCTGCAAAGCGATCACTACCACGACAGTGGAGTGTTCCAGCTGAGTGATCCGAGTTCTAGAAAGCACTTCATCGCGCTTGAATAATTGTTTGGCTCCAATTCAACACCCAATGAAATACCCTAGGCTAGCTCTTGTTTAATTGAATTAATCTCGTGTTTATTTTGCTTGTTTACTATCGCCTATTTCAACCAAATCATATCTTCTTCTTAGCTTGATTCTGAAACTTATAGAACTAGAGTGTAGACTGGTCCTCTGGATTTGAATCTCAAGTACTACAATTGCAGCTGTTAACTTGGCAGTAGCAAGGATTCATTTTTAGTGTATCAGAAAATAACCAGTTCTTCATCATATAATCTCTAATAAAAATTACATATTGTCTGAAATTTGAATCTCTGGTTTAGTGTAGAAACATTTAAAGTTTGACCATAAAGCTACTATTTTTTTGCATAAAAAAGATTTTGTTATCAAACAAAATGGAATTCATTTCATTGGTTTATTATGAAGGATTAAATGCTAGCTAGAATAATGGTAATATACTAATATGTTATGAATTTAAAATTAATAAAAATAAACTCAAATCAATCAAAATTATTAACAATAAGTATATCATTTATAGTTAGTCATCATGAATAATGGAAATTTTGAGTTTAAGTATATTTGTTTTAGTTTAGATTAGACTCTCTTGACAGATGAATGATACTTAGAGGTTAATTGGCAATGATTGTAGATGATTTGGACAGTTTTTTTTTTCTCTAAAGCATTTTTTTATAAAGAAATCATATTTTACTTTCAAAAATAAAACCACAATAAAAAAAGTTAGAAAAATAAATATATAAGTTTTTAATCAAATTCTCTTCAGATTTTATTATGTGCTTTGTAAATTAATATATAGTAAAACAGATTAAAAACAAAACAAAAAAAATTCAGTCTATTTTATAAAGTATAAAAACTAAAACTACAATACCAACCAAACAACCCTCTAAAATCACAAGATAATCTAATGTTTTTAGAAATAACAAAAGCTGCTTTTTCATTTATTTTTCGATGTTTAAATTAGAAAAAAATATGTTACCTTTTGAAGAAGAAAAGTATCTTAAAAGGATATTTTAAATTTGAATTACTTTCAGTCATTCGAGAATTAATGCAATCGACTGAACATGGATATTTGAGGATATATCAAAACAAAGCCCAGAACGTGAGAGAGTTTGATCTTTGGAAAGTTTCCCCATCTTTTATAACTATTTATAAGAATATGCATATCAATCCATTTATTTGATTCAGAACATCTCCAACCTATCTCTAAAACTCTATTTAAAAAAAATTCTATTATAATTTCTTTTTACTTTAGTGTGATCTTCAGTCATTAAACAAAATATAGTGTTCTTAGATTTATACAAGAAAATATAGTATTCCTATATTATTGAAGAAAATAATAGGGAAAAAATCACATCTCTATTTTTTCTATAATAAGGATCTGTAAAAATAGATACGTAGAGAGAGGATTTTAGAAATCAAATGCATCGTTAGTTTTTCACCTCATGTTTTCATCGGAATGGGCATCGTTTCTTGTTATGCACAGTCAAATTTAGCCATCATTAAATACCATCACTACTAGAGTACTAGTCTACTAATAATAGATCTCACGTAATTTTTTGTTTTGCTAGGATGGCGTAATTAATCTAGGTTTTATCCTCGGACTGTGTTTCTTTGAAGATGGACCATACATATGTAACTTTGAAGATGGATCGTTATATAATAATCTGTTACGTGTTCTATAATAGTTTCTAAGTTATTCATGATCAATATTATATCAATATCACTAGGAAAAAAATCATTTTAATCATTTTTTTTTGACATCGAAAAAATCATATATGAAAGCATATGATAGGGGAATAAATGACACACGATGGAAAAGATTAAATATGCTTTTTTTAAGAGCCAAGCCCCCATCTTAGGATTAGTTTATGCTCTCTACGATCACGAACATTAATTAAAAATAATCTTAAAGAGCTTTAAGTGAAAATATAAATACATTTTAATATAATTACTTATATAATTAGATTTAATAAAATAAATTACATCACTCTATCATGAGTCTCTTAAAAATTCTCCTTTGAAAACTTCACTTCTTTTTTTTTTTTTTTTTAACTTCACTTCTTTCTCTTTGATATTCTTATTTAAGAAACATTTATTGTATAGTAACTTCATCGAGCATATTCTACAAAAATATTATAAAAACTAAATATTAATATTTTATAAGTAATTAGGTTCTACCGTTCTAGTTTAAACTAAAAATTAAATCATTTTGATAAAGATACGTGGAAAGACACTCCCTCTGGTGCAGACAGTGTCCATAGAACTGGCCGGCTTGGTGCAGTCATACGTGGCCAGTGGGCACTCTGCTTGGCTAGAAGACTTGTTCAATCGTGAAAGACACTCTCTCTGATGCGCCTTTCTTTGTGCTCTTTCTAGTTATTTCTTATGTTGGTAGCTTAAGAACTCTTTCTCTTTTGAAGGTTTGATCCTCTGTTTGTATTGATACTGTCAAGCTTATGATATAAATTTATGATGGGAAAAAAAAGATACGTGGAAAGAAATCATTTAGATGATGACAATGGATACCCTGATACCCATATCAGTACCGTGCAAGGGTATCAAGAGGCTTAAGACTATTTTAAAATATATATGGGCCCTAAAATATAACAAGTAAATATGTAATTTATATAGTTTTGATAGGATACAAAATCATGTAAAGAAAACCATAATATACTATATCAACAAAAGAGAAGGTAAGAAACATCAATGTATAAAGAAGATGGATGGTGCCATGAAAAAAAAAACGAGGCAATGTGATGTATCGAAAATTCTTTGAACAGCGATAAAAATAATGAGAAATATATCTAAATCAAACTAAGACTTTTGATTTATAGTGTTTTTGTAAACTTGTCCAGAAAAAAATATTATTTAACTCATAAAACTTGACTTGATTCTTTTTTTTATTTACCATTGCGATTTCTTTATTGGTTCATGATCTCTCTCACTTTCCTATATTCCAAAAGTATATACATAGAAGGATTCGAACCAGGTCACTAACTGCAAGTGTTGAGAAATCTTAACACAAACCACTATTAGATGTTACACTTTAGAAAATTTGGAGCCCATAAAATTTTATATATATTTTGGGGTCTAAGGCAGATGCATTTTTGAATACACATGAAGCACAGTTCTGATCCAGATGTTCTCAAATGTTTTTTTAATTGAGATGGCGAACTCTCTCAGTTTTAATTAAAAAAGACAATTCTAATACTATAATTTCACTAAAAAATTACGGTGGAATTGTTCTTCGATACTTCTATTGAAATGCTCAAAAATGATAGAGGAAGAAAGATAAGAAGTTTTTTTTGCTAAAAAAAGAAAGAAAGAAAGATAAGAAGTTACAAGGAGGGTTGCAGTTTTGGTTCTCTACAAGATGATGGAGATTTTCTAGAAAAGTTTACTTAATTTTTTTTTGTAAAAACTCATAAGAAAGGACACACATGTTGTAAACAGTTTTTTTTTGAATTAAATTTAATATTCAATTAGATCTTGACCCGCACAACCGTGCGGGTGATTATTTTCATTTTTATACTTGTAACTATCTAGGTTACATTAGTGATATATAATTTTAATATTTATCAAATTATTAATATTTTTATAGCATTTTTAAATATAACAATTTTATAGCCTGCATGCAGTAATTTATTTATTTTTGTTTCAAATTATTAATGATATCTCTCTTATTAAAATATGAACACTAATTAGAATAGCACATTCTTTGATATTTACGATAAAATCCATTCAAATTAATATTAACTTAGATATTAATTTCCGTAAAAGTATACTTGTATTTTAGGTTTTGATCATACATATTTGTTAATCGAATTATTTGTATGATTTAAATATTTGACTGAATAAATGTAATTTATGTTAATGAAAAATATTGATATAATATCTATTGCATATTCAAATTGCACAAGATAAAAAGATACAAAACAATCGCATTAATGAATAGTATATGAATATGGTTTATATAAAAATAAACTTGATTATATTTTTGTAAACAAAACAGTCATATACTTATATTATCAAAATACGAAATAAACCATCTATTAAATTTAATAACATTTAAAATAGCACTTAAAATAGAAACTGAATGCACTTTAAAATAACATTTGTAGACCTAATGTTCATATTGATGACATATTTTTCAATCATGTGATACAAATATTAACAAATCTTATTGTTAGAGATCAAAGATTTAATTGAAAAATATTATATAAATTTATATCACAAACTAATACAAAATTGTACATGGGTTTAATATAATTACAAATTAATTAGATACTTAAAAATGTTTATTTTTTTAAAAAAATATACATTTAGTCTATTATTAATTAAGAAATTAATTAAATATTTAAAGATTGTAAAGTGAAAAACGAATTATAACACTAATATTTTAAATAAATACGAATATATATTTATATAGTAAATAAATAGATTTGAAAAGATTTTATTTGGATGTAGTTAAGAGAAAATCTAGGAATATCTATTTTTGATTTATTTAAGGAAACAAATATGTCTATGTATATCATTAATGAATGAATGAGTTGTGATTTCTAGTAAGGGTTCATTTTATTAAATATCACACATGGATGAGAAGTCATGACTTCTCTTTTAATATAATAGATTAAAAAAAAAGAATGCTCAAAAATCAATTGTTTTTAATTATGGTCTATATATATATTAGTTTTCAGTATAAATACGATTTCATATCAAAAATATGGAACCAGTATTTATTTTGAGACGCGACAGTATATGACATACATCAGTTTCAAAAAAAAAAGTATATGACATACTCCCTCCGTTCCCAAAAGTAAGATTTTCTAGAGTTTTCACGTTTATTAAGAATCTAATAAATATTTACATTTTAGTTTACTATTTATTTTTCTATACAATTTCCAATAACTATTCACCAATCAAATTTAATCAATTGAAATATTCACAATTAATGTTTCTCAAAAATATACAAAAGTACCTTAAAAATATAGAAAATCTATCTTTGTGGAACAAGAATAAAATCTAGAAAATCTTACTTTCGGGAACGGAGGGAGTACCTTTTTTTGATAAAAAAAAGAAGTATATGACATACATAAAATAAATAAAGCAACGTTCACTGAAAGTTTTCTTTGAGAATATAACCATCAATAAATAGCATAAAATCTTCTTTGCCAGGTGGAAGTGTTGGGCGGTCTAATAGTACACATCCTTTTGGGTTGCTAGATATTTTGCCAAGTACGAACATCATGGTTGTACTACGTCCAGTTACATGATCTGCACAATTTTGGTGTCATATGTACGTCAAGACTTTTTTCCAAAAAAAAAAGATTCTATAGTCAGAGTGGGTAATATTTATATCTTATGTGTAACTTACATGGGATCTTTTAGCAAAAAAAAAAAAAAAAAACTTACAGGGGATCTGGTCGATGATTTGTGTTTGATTGTTTGTAGCAATCAACCGTATCGACTAGCCAAGTACCCATAAGTATCGACACGTATGATCTTCTGATCATTGGAGTGTATTAAACACACACTGAGCCGTCGAAAACTGAACACTTACCCTTCCCGTGGGTTTGATGATGTCTACGAAGTACGTGCGAATGCGTGATTCTGTTAATAGCATGCTTTTGTCTTTATATATGAAGATATTCTGTCGGATCATTGGAGGAAGCATGTCATCGGTTAAATTTGGATTTCTCGTAGATTTACAACTTAAAAATCAATTGATGATAAATATATTATTCTAACTTTTTATATATTATTTAAGATTCTCTTAAATTTCTGATATAAGCTATTTTATCCATATTCCTTTTTAGAAATGATAGTTTTTATACCATAAATTTCAAAACTTTAAAATATTTTATATTCAGTCGATCGAGTTTAATATAACAGTTATATCCAATCGAAAGAGTCAAATAGACAGTTATATCTGATCAAAAGGATTGAATACAGCAATTATATTAATTAAAGGTTTATGTTGTTTAAAATTTGTGCTCTGATACCATGTTAAATTTGAGTTTATCGTGCCTATCTAATTTAAAACTAATTTATGATAAGTGAATTGACCATAAACGTGAATGTATTACTTAAGGTTTCCTTAAATATTTGACGTAGAATCCTTTGTTCCTAATATAATCTTTCAATACTTAAGTACTAATACTTTTTAGGCTATATATTATATTAAGTGATCCAAATCGTGCTTGACTTAACAAATTACAATTTGAACGGATAAAATAAACTGAGAATAAACGAAAAGTGAATCTCTTCCGATTTCAGGAGAAACACTAGAGTAATCGGGAAACGAAGTGTCCCCTAATCGATGCCACCAATTCATCTTGAGCAGCTGTAGCCATCAACAACGACGTGAACAAATGAACAATGAGAATTTTATGAATTTTGAAAGATATTATTTCATTTGCTTAAGTTGTATGTGATTACAATGAAAACTATACAAAGAGAGTAAAACAATTTAGAATGACGTCTAGCTGTCTTGTGATAATTCATTAGTTCTGATCTTGTGACACATACTAGTTAGATAAATTGAGAGGATGAGGTGTGTTCATTGTCCTATGTTCTATGAAAATGTCTCTTTGCCTCTAACTGAAGTTGTAGCAACCTCTTTTTTGTAGCTTGTTTGGTGATGGGTCTCTGCTTGTCTGAGGTGGGTGGAAGATCCACACCGAATTTGTACCTCAGCGCGAAGAAGCTTTGTTTATAAAGGGATTTGGTGAATATATCAGCTATTTGCAGAGAGGTTAGAATGTGTTTGACTATCAAAGAATCATCTGCAATTTTTTTCCGGAAAAAATAATGATGAGTGGCGAAGTACTTGGATTTCTTGTGAAGAACAAATTAAATGTCAAGTGAACAATACAAAGATTGTCACAGTAGATCTCTGAAGGCTGGTCTTGAACATCACCAATACTTTTTGATATTAAGGAGATCCACCCAAGTTCAACTGTAGTTTTTGATAAAGTTCCATAATCAGCCTTTGTTGAAGAAATTGCGACTGAGTTTTAACATTTAATTGACGAAGAAATCAAGTTAGATCCAAGGAATGTGCAGAATCCTCCATTGGACCGTTGTGTCTCTGCATCCATCCCAGTCTATTGCTGTATGCACAAACCAGGGAGTCTGAGTTGGAGGTGAGTGAGAGTCTCATCTGCAAAGTGTCTTTAATAATTCTTAAGATACGATTGAGCAATAAATGTCATAGATGGTGGGTATGTGCATCTTCTGACACACTAGGTTCACTGCAAATTGACTGTATGGCTTTGTTAGTGTGAGATATTTGAGCTTTCTAGCCAAACTCATAAATTAAGTAAGATCATCAGAGAATAGCCTTTTTGATGTGGTACACAATTAGTCAAAGAGGATTGTGGTTGTTTCCCAACATCATCAACAGCCACGATGATGTCGCCAGCCAGGGCCGTTTAACAGCACGTGTAAGTGGAACGGTCGAATATGATCAAAATTAAAAATAAAAGAAAATTTGAGTTTTTTTGAAAATAAATATATAAGGTATAATATAAAACTTATAAACTTTTATACATAATACTAAATTTACAGCTGATAATTTCAAAAAAAATATCAAATGTATATAAATAAAACTATAAATTTTTAAAACTATTCAAATACATCGTTTAATATGTATTAATATTTTTTTAACAGAGTCCATAAATAATTTGAGATAGCCGCCGGCTAACATGTACATGTCACTAAAACAACTGTAAGTGCCAAAGAACCTTCGTATGAAGTTTTATCTACTATCAAATGAACAAGAAAATGATTTTTTCTCACTGTGAGACGTACGTGTTGGCAGTAGAGAGGCGAAGATAAAAATACATTTGTGCTCAAAAAGTTAGAAGTAATAGAGGAGAGAGAGCCATATATATTTTTTATTTTAGTATTAATACATTTATATAATATAATATGTACTTAGGCGGTGAAACTTTTTTTTTTTGGAAAACAACTTAGGCGGTGAAACTTATACATTGGAAATGCATATATCTCTGAGAAGGGGTGGATCTAACGTATCAATGGGGTGCAACGTCCGCACCCCCTTTTTTTTTTTTTGTTTTAAAGAGCGCACCCAACTTTTTGTGGTAGAAATTTGGTTTTATAAAGAACATTATAGAAACTCTTACCAGAATTCATGTGCGAAACGCATTGATATTTTCTTAGTTTTTTTTTTGCAACTATGATATTTTCTTAGTTTGTCCCCTAGTTTCATGAGTTTATGGTTTTGTCTTTCTGTTTTATCTATTCATCAAAATGTGTCTCTAATAATATGTTAAAGATTCGCCCTAGCTAATTCTGAGTGATCAAAATGTGTTTCTAATCTATACTATTAAAGTATGATCCTGTTTTTAAAATTTTAGATTTTACCCTTGATTTTTAAGTTATTTATAATGTTATGCTATTTCTTTATTTGATATTTTTTAATTATTTTTTCTATTATTTTCTTTTTTCTTTTTAGTTAAATTGGTGCTTCTTTAATAGTTTAGTTAAGTTTGGAACATATATATATATATTCAGTTAAAATGTCAACCATTATATAATAATGTAAATACAAAATGTAAAATCTCTTTTATCATTTTCATTTCAAAAATGTGCTACTATATTTATTATTCTAAAAACATATCCACTATAACTTTTTATATAATAATTTTTGAGAATATTATTGTTTTACAGTTTAGAATTTTCTTACAAATACTAAACTAAAAACTATCTGTATTTTTATCAATAAAATAATAATGAAAAAATTATTATGTTTGAAATTTTAAATGAAAATTCAGTATGTAAATTTGATATTTTAAAATGTCAGAAATACCAGAATATGTAAACAAATATTTTAACACGTCTTGGTTTTCTATCCAGCAAGTGTGATCCTTCTTTATTCATCTACAAGAACGGCAAAGAAATTGCCTACCTTCTCCTCTATATATAGACGATATAATTCTCACGGGCTCTACAAAATCACTGCTAGAAAATAACACAGCCTGCTTAAATACAGAGTTTCCAATGACGGACATGGGGCGGCTCTCCTACTTCTTAGGAATCAAAGTAGATTACAATGCAGGCAGAGTCTTTCTGTCACAAGAGCATTACACAAAGTAAATTATTGAACGTGCTGGTATGATTGATTGCATGCTGGTTTCTACACCGGTGGATGTCAATTCAAAATTATCATCAGAAGAAGGAGAGAAGCTAAAGAATACAGTTGATTTCGGAGGGGAGGAATATGGACCAAAAGAAGCTGTTCTGTCTCCGCTATGCTCTCCACGCAGCTATGTATGGAGTTTGGCGAGAGAGGAATAGGGTTAAACATGGTGAGAAGCTGGCTCCAGTGATTGTTTTAAAGAAGATGATTGACAAGGGTATTAGAAACAAACTGAGCTTATTGAAGTCAAAGAGAGTGAAAGGGATGGAGGATGGACTAAAGCTCTGGTTTGGAACTAGAGTTTGATCGTTTTTTGGTTTGGTTAGGGGAAAAATTGTTTAGTAAACTATTTGTTCAATCATGGGTAGCAACCTATTTGTAAAAAGGTTTTTTTGAGGAATAAAATTTAACATTCTTTCAAAAAAAAAAAGCTAAAGAATACAACATAATATCGCAGACTCGCAGGGGCTCTTCAGTACCTAACATTCACGAGACCTGATATAACATACGGAGTTCAACAGGTGTGTCTGTTTATGCACGATCGAAACAGAGTCATATGAATGCACTGAAGAGGATAATATGTTATATACAAGGAACAAAGAGTCAGGGTCTACAAATCTACAAAACAAAAGGAAACTCTCTCATTTCTTATTCAATGCAGATTGGGCAGGCTACCCGGATATTGCCGATCAACGTCTGGATACTGTGTTTTCCTTGGTAATAACCTCATCTCCTGGTCTTCAATACACCAGAAAAAAGTCTCCAGGTCAAGCGCCGAAGCAGAGTACAAGGGGGGTTGCAAACACAGTAGCTGAAGTGTGCTGGTTACGTAACCTTCTCCTTGAGCTACATCTTCCACTCACACGAGCAACTTTGGTATTTTGTGATAATATAAGTTCCATATACATGTCCTCAAATCCAGTGCATCATCAGAGGACCAAACACGTTGTTCGTCCGCGAAAATGTCAGACTAGACCACGTCAAAGTGCTTCATGTTCCATCAGCCTACCAATATGCTGATATCTTCACAAAAGTCCTTCCCTCTTCACTTTTCCTATCATTCAAAACAGCTTAAACGTCAGACAATCCGACTTTCTCACTGCGGGAGGGTGAAAAAATATCCTCTGTATAGTCTCAAATTAACCCTGTAATATAGGAAGTCGAATAGTCTGTTGTAACTAACTCTATGTTAAATACGCTTGTACATGAATTGAATAAGAGCGAGCACTTTCTCAAACTTTCAGTAATAACTTAAATAAAGACAAACAATCGTATTCAAAAAAAGAATAAATATGTATTTTTTTGTGTGCATAAATATGTATTTTTTTGTATGATTTAATTTGTTAAGAAAAGATTCAAGGCTAATGGACTATAACAATTATACGACATTTGCTCACTTTTATTTTTTGATGGACTAAATTCTCATACAGTATGTTAATACCTTTTTATCTGTACATATTATTGAACTTATTAGGATGTTCATCCGCTGTTTGCTAAACTGCTACCAGGGGTTATGACATTTGCTCACTTTTATTTTTTGATGGTTATGACATATTGATTTTTATTTATTCTCAGGGGACCATGATGCAAGTTGCTATTGGTTCTAGCCTTCTTCCGACGTACCGTGAAAGACTCACCGCCGGAACCATGTTCTCTGTCTCTGGATTTGATGTCTCCAGATGTGCCCAAAACTTCCGACTCACAGACTCTCCGTTGATGATCCGGTTCAACGAGAACAACTCTTTCGAGGAGTTAGCTGAACCTGTCTCTCCCTTGCCGGAAGAAGCATTCCGGTTCCGTAACCAGTCTGAGTTGATTGGCTTAGCCAACACGAACACTCAGTTGCCAGGTATAGTGAACACTCAGACATTCTGACGTGTCAGTGTTCTCTGGCTTGCATAACAAGAAATCAGAAGAAGTTATGGTGATTTCTAACGACAGTTGCTGATATGCTCATTTAATTTCTTCGGTGATGGGATATCAGACACTTGATCTTCTCTTATGCTCATTTTAAACATAACCACTCTTTGCTGTCTGTGTGCTGTGGCAATGATCCTCTTACGCCTTGACACTGCATGTTTTGCTATCAGAGGTCTGGAAGCTGAACCTCTTACGCCTTGATCCATTTCGCAATCTATTTTGAGGCAAGGCTCAACAGCTGCTCCTAGAATGCTGAGGACTGTGGTGGCTCAAGCTGCGATTTTTCATCTATGGCGTCAACGGTTGTGTGCGTGACATCAGCAGTTAATAACGGTGATAAGTTTGTTTAGAGTCATCAATCGAGAAGTGCGTGACATCATTTTGGGGAGAAGGCATATACGGCAATTTCATAACATATTATCTGTTTGGATAAGATAATCTCTTGAATAATCTCTTGATAGCACTGCTCTGTTTTGTACTGGCTTCCCGTTTTTTTTTACTTTTGCTATGGAGTTCAGTTTTGAATAGATTCTTACCTTTATAGTTATTTACTTTGACCAAGATGATGAGTTGCTTTGAACAGGAAAGAGGGTCGTAAGTATGTGTGTGAAAGATTCAATAAGAAAAGTGGAGCTTTTTCATTTTGATCGTCCAAGATAAGCAATATACACTTTTACTTATACATGTTGTAATATAAAGTTGAAGACAACCTTTTATTTTTGCATCCTCATCTTTACACCTAAAATGTTTACATGGCTTTTACTACTAATCTAACTGATCGGTCAACGTCAAAGGATCATGTTAAGTAGGCAACGTCAGAGGTTGCCTCTTCTGCAGTCCTTTTTATTGTCAATGTTCATTTTTTATGAGAATGAGATGATATCACATATCTAATCAATGGTTTAGTTTCTTTGCTTTTAGATTCTTTTTCATCTCCTAATACTGGACTCACACAAGTTTTGTTGGTAGCGTGGTGAGGACCATTAGTCCAGATAATACCAACAGGTGTGACGCTCAAAGGCAGTTCAGAAGTGTCTGAACCAATTCCTCTGCAAACTGATCCACTGGTCAACACGAAGGAGGAAACAACGAGTGGGTGACAAGGGTCCAAATCTTAAGAAACTATAAAGGTGTCCTGATCACTCCAACTATGGAGACAATGAAGCTGGCCAAATTTCTCAATTCCATTTCTGGCTCCTACGTGTTTACCTTTCACTGAATAATGTAGTTGTCTTGCAACTTATTAATTAATCAGTTTTGGTTTTGGTTTGTTGAAGTATAATTGGTAGACCTGGTAATTTTAGTATTTATGCTGTGGTTATGAAACTTTTTTGTTAGCCAGATTTTGGTTTCGTATTGTTTTATTATTATTCTGGAAACAGTAAAAAACATTTAGCAACAAAAACACCACTATTAAAATAAACAGATGTATTTTTTTTTTAGTTTAAGCAAGAGATATTTTGTCTTAAAAAGAGAATTAAAAAAACAAAGGAATCTATCCTATTAAAAGTGAAGTACAAATGGTAAATAACCCATACTTCTTCTCAATATTTACCTCAGAATGCCACTGGTTTCATTTAATTTTTTTTTTGAAAACAATAAAAAGGATAATATCAATTAAAAACTGTTAATAAATCAAATCTATATACCTTAAATCTTTTCGAAAATTAATAACTTAACATAAAAATCCCCTACATTTAATATTTCACATTTAGAATAAATTACAAAATACTTGACAATCACGAAACTATAGGTACCATTTAATTACAATAAATACTGTATATCGATAAAATAAAGTCTACTTAACTACACAATCAAAAAATCTTTCACAAATATTCTAAACATTAAGCATATTCCTTATCTACACAACTTCATCATCAATATTTCTAATTAATATTAATATCTATATTATTAAAATTACACAATTAGATTATTTGGAAACATGATAATAGAATAAATGAGATATGTTTAGAAACATGGATAGTTTAATAAATGATATGTTTGGAAACGTGGATAGTAGAGATGTATACTTTCTTTTATTTACACATTTAATCATTGTATTTTTAATAAATTAATAACAAATGAGAATTGTTTTTCTTTTAAATGAGAATTGTTTAGAAACATGAATAACATATTTAATACTTCTTTTTATTTAAACACCTAGCCATTGTTTTTACAATAAATTAAACAACATTTTTTCTATATTTCTTTTTATTTACAATTCTGTCGCTATATTTACAATTCTTTTTATTTACAATTCTTTATGGTGATAATAAAAACAAACTGAAATATAAATAGTATAGTATATAAAACAATTTTTAAAAACAATATTACTACTTTATTTACTTTAGTCAAATATAAAATTTTCAAGAGTTCAATTTTCAAAAAACAAAAAATCATAAAATTAATAATAATTCATAGAAAACTAATGCAAAAAATAAAATTTTGAAAGATGGATAAAATTATATCAGTTTTAAAATATACAAAGTGGACTAATCTAATTACCTAAAACCATTGTTTTGTCGAAAATAATCATAAAATAAAATTTAAATTTTATATACATATTTTAAATAAAAATAATAATTTAAAGTTGATTTATATCAAAAATTGATTTAAAATATGCATTTATTTCAAAAATTTATTTTTACTAAAATATTTTCCAATAACCTTTATTAAAAAATGTTTTCAAAATATATAAGAAAATACAACAAAAAGATTAATTTCATATACCAACTTAAATTGTGGTTTTTATATTTCACATTAAATTTTA